>NC_136905.1:20951533-20956533 GCF_949606895.1 Notothenia rossii
GCCCCAAAACGCCTCGTTGGAGATACGTCACTGTCCATTGATTCTTCCGGGTACCGCATGATGTCATGCGTTACCTGGAACCAAATGGACCAATCCGTGGAGCCGTTACGTTACGTCCGCGGAGCCGTTACGTTAAGCCCCCGCTGATTGGTCCAAATTGACCAATCCACGGACTTCCTCACACACACACACTCAGTGCAGGCAGCTCTGCTGATCTCTCCTCCCTGGCTGCAGGCTGATAACAGACAGTTGGGATCGCGGCGAAATTCTCTCTGCAGACCCATTCTCACAGCGTTTATCAACCTTTTTCTTACTCAATATCAAGCCACACTCATTGTTTTTACTTCGGCTGTGACTTTGTGTGTGCTCAGGTTGAGTTTGGCTGTCGCTAAACAAGGAAACCACACCTCCACGGAGCTCAGCGCGATTCACAACGTCCCGACCAATCAGAGCACACTGTGCTCACAGGGAGGGTGGGGGCTGGAGCTATTGGAGGTACAACGAGCCGTTAAAGGCAGAGAGTGAAATTCAGTGAATTCACGTAGTTTACAGAGATGCTGTATGAGAAACCAAAGTGATTTTGGAAAATTGCACACTATAAATCTATTCTAGTAGACCTCAACAATGGAATTATGATCAGTGAAAATGGCCATGACATGGGACCTTTAAATCAAACAAATGATTTCATGAAAAGCAGGAGATGCCTTTAATAGGTTTAGAAATTAAATTGCTACATGGTATGACAAATATCAACAATGTAAATAATATAACATTTGGAATGAATAGAAAAGGGTCTTCTTTAGAAACACAATCCAATACCATAATGACAGCATATCTTATTTCCAATGGCAATAATGTTTGTTAGTTGCCTGAACTATGCCTTAACATCACAAAGGGTCATGTTTAGTTGTTCTGCTATGCGTGTGTCTGGTCCTCGCATGGATCACGGGACAGTTTTGGAATTGAGTCCATAGGTCTTGCTGTGGCTCTGTGCACATAGCATCCAATACTCTTCCTTATTTGACCTGGACAAGCTCTCTGTGGATTTTAAGTCAGTTTGTAATCATTTCAATTTATCTGCTGCAGGAGTGGAACAAATAATAGTTATTTACTTAATTGAAAACTAAATATTTTCTCATCTGAATAGACAAAATGAAATGAAGGGAACAGCTCTTTGACGCATCTCCCTTCAGTCGATTAGTTGCACTTCAACAGGCTTTGATAAGAATTAACTCATACTCAATTATTTTGTTAATTCTCAAAACATTTGCGTATTTCAGAGGCCCCAGTATACTTTTTGAACACACAGGGGCAATTACCTCCTTCTTCAATGAATAGAATTACTTTCTGAGGTTAACAGTGCCCGTCTTCTCTATTCTTCTGTCCCTTTTAAAGGCTCGTGATGGTAAACATAAACACAATCATCATATTCTGCCTCTGTTACTATTTCTTCTCGTATGCATAGTAATTTACAGTTATCCATTTTGGTAAGCAGAACTGGATTACTTGAATATGTTAGTACATTACAATAAAACAGTCAGAACCTCATCTTATCCTCAGACACACAGACTGTTTAGACCCCCCACATTCCAATAACATAGTCAATACACTGCCATATTTGCTTGAAAAAATAATAATGAAAGTTGCGAGAATTTTTATTTGCTGAAATATGGTCATTTCTTTGAATGAAAAATCTGGGATGGTGTAGCAGTTTTTACATATCATTTAATGGTTGCTTAAAATGTAACATTAGATAAATAGCACATTGTGTAGCATTTAATTTGTCTTACAATATAAAAATACTTTTTATTACAGCAGCACTGCCATAGGTTTTTCTGACCTTGTTCATCACAAGCTTCTTACAAATGCAAATTAGAAAGTTTGATTTGAAATTTGATTCGCTTTCAGACACAGGGCTTCCACTCTCCCCACAAGGGCATTAGAAGTAGCTGAACCATTCAGCGTGACCCCGAGAGGTAGGTTTTTAATGGCATCTTTCATAACATCATCAAACGACTCAATACACTCAATTCTAGACCAATTTAACGTGAAACCCTATGATATCAGTCAATGTGCAGAAAATGAAGTTTCAACCCCGTGCAGCCATCCATTTCAGATGTGGTCCTACATCTTAATACCAGCCTAACTTCGTAGCAATCTCACCAGATGCCTGAAGCTCCAATTACTGTAGCTAATAAAAGCTGTCACTGCTTTAACAATGAACTGCTGATAAAGTGGATGTCTGAAAGACAAATATTAGATTATCAACAGAATCTTATCACATCTGAATGATTGATTGAGTGTTAAAACATGCCATTCTTTAGGCATTTCTATTCTAAGACAGAATAGACCTCAGCCTTGAGGATAGACCGGCGACATCATACAGTGTCAGCCTGGTTCAGCAGCTCAGCAGCTTCATATGTCTAGTGCAAATCCAAGGCACTCAAGGAAACCCAAGATAGGTGTTAGTGTGCTTTGTCTCCACTCTCTTCAGCTCGAATTGCTCAAGTTTACTGGATTACTCTGACTTTGCAACACACACTCTCACACCTGCTCTTTCCAGGAAAAAAAGTTAAGATACTGAGAGGCAGAACCTTCTTTCAACCTCCACCAACTCAAGCATATCAACCTGCCTAGGGTGCACACAGAGAAAGAGTGAGGCACACAGACAGACACACAGAGAGGGGGGTATCTCCTTCTTAAAAAAGCCAGGAATCTTTGAATAGGTGTGTGGATGCATGAGAGAAAGATAGTTGTGCTTACCTGTTGAGCGACGCCAAGGCTCAGGAGCGTCTTTTTGTCTTCCTGATCTACAGATGGCTCTCTGAACACAAGTGAGCGACGGAGGTGTTAAAGAATGCCAATGGGACTCCCCCTTCTATCACTCCTTAGACTGAAGGCAGAGGCAAACAGATAAAGAGAGGGAGAGAGGTAGACAGTAGTAGACTGAAGAATGAAGGAAAGATTACATATGAGAAGTGTTGGTGGCGAGGGGGTCACCTGAACAGTCAAATAAATGTGAAAAAATCGTAACAATGGCATTTGTTTCCCAAGGATTCAAAGAAGATATGTACTTTTAAGGTCATGCAGTAATAAAATGACCAATTAAAAAGTGTTTGGACCTATTGTTTCAGCAGGACTGAAAAAATAGCTATAAAAGTAATAAAGTTGCAGTGAGCCAGTATTAAGAGTGGAGGAATATGCCTGTAGTTTCTTTCTTTTCTGCCTCTCTGCGGAGTATTCATGGATCCCATTATTTAGCATTTCATTGTACCGGGTTGGAAGGAGCAGCGCAGCACTCAAAGATACAGTTGCAACATGGATGTCTTCACAGCTGCTAGTTTGTAACATTTATGCTCATACATAATGAATGGAGTATCCAGATTACTATATTTGCTATACCGAATACTCCTGGGGTGATGTGCTTCACTGCGGAGATGGAGACAGGGCAATGAATTCACTTTCAACCGTGAGATATTTGATTTTTTTCAACCTGAATATTGCTTTCCAACGTTTTGTCAATTATATACTTCCAACTGAATGGTGGCTGGAGGATACCACTATTTGCTCAGTGGGAACATCCTGAAAGCTGTTCTAGCAAGACAACTTAAAAGGTCATGTTTATTTTCCATGTGTGCATGTATTTTTCATTTTGTCGGCTGATAGTCCAGGCTTGTGCTATGGCTCTGTGTTGACTATATGTACAAACTCTGTATAAACACAAAAGCAGTTATATTGCTGCATCTGTTGTTCCACTATGGGTCAGCCATGCGGTAATGATAGACCAACCGCTGTCTCTGGGAGTAGTGCTAAGAAACTCCCGCATTTGTGCAGCAGGCAATAAAGAAAAATGATAATGACACACAGTATAGTGGCACACATTCAAGGACTGTAACCGTATGTTGTGTATGCGGTAGATTCAGGGTCCAGTATAGTGTGTGTGTGTGTGTGTGTGTGTGTGTGTGTGTGTGTGTGTGTGTGTGTGTGTGTGTGTGTGTGTGTGTGTGTGTGTGTGTGTGTGTGTGTGTGTGTGTGTGTGTGTGTGTGTGTGTGTGTGTGTGTGTGTGTGTGTGTGTGTGTGTGTGTGTGTGTGTGGCACAGATGTTAGCAGCTGGGTTGTGTAGCGGGAGCTGGCCCCACAGACAGTCATTAAGCCCAGCAGCCCAGGGCTGGAAGGTTAATTCCCCCGCCTCAAGGGGTATGTAGGTGGGAGGCAGAAGGAAAGGAGGGAAGGTGGTGGAGGATGAGTAGGAGAGGCGGTGGAGCGGTGGGGGGCAATGGGAGGCGAGGGGGCTGTGAAGCTCAGCACTCAGTTCACACAAACAGCACTGTCAGCAAGAGTGGAGCCGCTCCACTGCCAGGCGAAGGCAGAGGAGGGAGAGAGCTGGGGCCTGACAGAGAGGTGGAGAGGGAGGGAGAGAGATGGACAGAGGACCTGAAGATGAATGGCGAGCGGGGAAAAGCAAGGAAGAGGAGGGAAATACAGTAAAAGGGTAAAAAAAAAATCATGTCAGGAGGTTGGACAGGCAGAGGGTGAGATGAAGGGGACAGGAATGAGCAAGGTAATGGAGCGAAAGAAACGGATGGAGGAAGGAGACAGAAAGATACTGTAAAATGGGCTGTGGAGTGATGAATAGAAGACGGGGGAGGAGTAGGGGAAGGGGGAGATGGGAGGAAGGAAGGCTGACAAGAAGAGTTGTTTTGAAAACCAACAGGAAGTCCACTGACTCAGACCAGTGCGGCAGGGAAAGCAAGGAGGAAGATTAATCAAAGAAAGCAATAAGCACTAAGGTGGAAAGCAACAAAATATGTGGAAGAGGCAAAGATCGGGTCATGTCCAGGAGATTGATTCAGAAAAGTGGGGCAGGAGTGAGCCTGCATGGGATATATTTTGTGTTTGCGTTCTTGTATATGCAAATTGGTAGTTTACAGTATTTGTGTGGGAGGCGCACTTAAATCATTCTGATCGCCATTAGCAATGTGGCAGCTCGGATTCTGTC
>NC_136905.1:20959033-21087507 GCF_949606895.1 Notothenia rossii
TCAGGCAATAACCTGATCCTGGTGAGAGATGTTATAGGCTTTGACAGGCGGGGCTGAGCCACACAGCCCAGGCTGTTCTCCCAGTGTCTGTAGCAAAACAGAAGGATTAGTGGATGAAACTGAGCTAAATCTGGCCCAGCTAAAAATGGGGGCAAAAACAAGGCATGGAAAGAAACAATATTGAACGGATCCAAAGCAAGCCTTTAACAAAAGCTATTAAGCAATAAAAGGCCACTTTAATAACAAAACCCTTATGTTCTATTGTCATCTGCTGTTCATACACATAGACACACACACACACACACACACACACACACACACACACACACACACACACACACACACACACACACACACACACACACACACACACACACACACACACACACACACACACACACACACACTCACACACACACACACACACACATGTATGCCTCCCACAAACATTTTTGCACGTCTCTATAAAAGACCTTGAGTGGTTGGATTCATTCTTCTCCCTAACATTAACACTAACCACTTTCACCACAGTGAGAAGAGGTCAGCAGTACTGCTCCTCTTCACCTCTCCACTCAGCATTATCAGAATGGCGAAGATCTCACAATTTGTATCTCTGAAGAGTGAGATTCTTTTTTTTATTAAGGAGGTCAAGCAATTTACTATTCAAGAAGCGATTCTATGGTTCCAATTACCTTTACATTATTTGTGATTACTAAGCCATGATTGTTGCTGAAGGAGTTTGTTCACATCAAACCCAAGGCAAACCTTCTGTTATGACAGGCTCTCCATTGAGTACAAATCCAAGTAAAATGGATATAGTCTCTGGCTGTGTGTAAGTCATTGGATTTTCTGGACAACTGTTTGTCCGATCTGCTAAACATTAAGTGGGTGTATTAGTCAGAGGAACCAAGGAAGAACTGGGTTGAGTGTTAAGTTGTTGGCATGAGTTGCTCTCTAAAACCGGCCATGCAATCCATAGGCAAGTTTTGAAAAGGTACTGCATATTCAAAGGTTTTGAATAGACAATACTCTTGAATTGAGAGCCAGACATGGAAATTCTTTAGTACTAGCCTACTATTTTCTTCAAAATCCTGTGCTGTGTTTGTTAAGATTAGATGATGTTGTTATCATCATGTGCAAATGTGTTTGTTATTGTAAGGTAATGCTGCTGCATGAGCAATATGAGCCTAGGACAGGGGACAAAAGAAAAATGCAAGAATTAGAAAATCAATGAAACTCGATCAGAACAAATTACAATGCAAAAGGGTTAAGAGATGGTCCATCTAAATCCTTGTAGCTGCAAGAGAAAAAGGCTTCCCCCTGCAAGTGTGCCTCATATTTTATCGACTGTAACCGTCACACAAAACTGATCAACTTTTATTTTAGCTGCGCTGGCTGAAAGCTTCAAGGCAGAAAAAAGTCAATAGGCCACTGCAGATTGACCTATACACATTACCTGCTGCAGACCAAGCCATTTCATAACATAAGATGACAAAAAGCACAATGTAGTGCAAATAACCACTTGGGTGGCAAAAATCAAGGAATACTGGTGCTGTGACGGAATGATATGCTGCAGCCCATCTAAAGTCTAAAAACCCAATTCAAGGCTCCTATTCTTTTTATAGAACACTTTTCCTTCTGATTCTTGTGGTACATCAAACGTCTACACCACAACGCTATCATATCATTTGTAATGGAACAAGGACATTATGTGCATGATTTATTTACTAGCCTATTGTAAAACAGATTACAGACCAAAATGACCTCACTTCTCAAATATGTCCTTAATGGGAAAGGCTCAGACTGGTTCTCACAGGGATAGAAGAGCACACAGGCATGACAAACACACACAATTAGGCCCAAATACACCTCTGCCAACAGATGGGCTTATGGCTTTGTTGAGGTGGAGTTTGCCTTACTGCCCGTCCCATTTTCAGAAAATCCACTTTAATTAACATATCAGGGCTCCAAACGAGGCTAAACCTCTTCTCTGCAAACTGTAATCTGCCCAGTTTGAACTGACCAACCATAGAGACAACATGATAAGGCTTGCCAACCGAAACGCAGGGATAATCCAGTTATACCTGCTTAAAAAGCGGACAGCTAAAAGCACTGATCTGACAGGCTCTCTCTCTGAATTGCCATTGATTGCGATTTGATCTCAGCAAAGTGTTTTGATTTACATGTGACTTGATCTGCAGATTCTCTAAGTCATTTTAGCCGCATTATCTGGCATATGCTGCACTTAAAAAATAAGATTAAATGTATGCAGTGCTAGCGGGTTGCAGAACATATGCCTTTTTTTTGTCATTCTTCTCCAGTGCCTTCTTTGACTTTATTCCCACCCATACAACTTCCTCCCACCGTGTCACTCTGACCTAATCATCCAGCCCCTCTAATACCCCTCTAACAATTCATCCTTAATAAAATATATTTTCTTTCCTTTACTCCCACAACATTCGACAACTCCCTCCACCTTCTGAGCATGTATTTTGATCTGAAGGTGTCACAGGAGCAATATCAGTGTGACTGTGCTTCCCTCCACCTGCAAACTCACAACCCCCAGAGGAACGCTAGGGAAAGTTGAACGGGCCAACAGATGGAGGCTATTGTGTGAGGGAGGGTGAGTGTGGCAGCAGTGTGGTTCTCAGTGTGTTTGTGCACGTGTATATGAAGTCTACAAGTGTGTATTGTGTATGTGGATTTGAGCCTTTGTGTTTGGGGTGGAGGGGGGGCACTCAGCGGTTTAACACAAGATGTTTGAAATCTGTTGGCCTGACAGTGTGTCACCAGACTGCTTTGGTTAATAGAGTCTCCTGGAATGTCCTCTCCTGCCGTTTTAATGAACCCCAAGCCAAAAGGCCTAATGAAGCGTGCTCCGTTTGCCAAAACAGTCCCTTGGCTTGACCTCCCCTGACCCACACCACTCCCACGCCACTTTAGGGTGGGTCTCCATGGTGACCAGCCTAAAGAGTCTACTGGACCCAAGTTGTCAAAGGGACAAAGGCGGGAGCAAAGCAAGAGAAAATAAGCAGTTAAGACAAAGAGCGTTGGCACATGTGCCTGCATACGTTTAAAGATGGAGTTGGTTTCACCAGTTTAATATCTTAAATGTTGCATATGTCCGCATCTCTTGTTATCAGGACAAAAAAGGCCAGTTAGCAAAAAGCTGCTGTTTTCTGGCCAAGAAAACATTTTCTTAACAAGCAATTCCACCCTTGTCAGCATCCAAAAAGATTCATGATACACACAAACACACACACAAGTTGGCGCTCATTGCAGTTTAACTATTCTTTGTTCCAAGAGCCTCATTATTTAATAAGTTAGGACTGTAACACAGGCAGTGTGTATTTGAGAGGGATGCCTGTGTGTGTGTGTGTGCGTGTGTGTGTGTGTGTGTGTGTGTGTGTGTGTGTGTGTGTGTGTGTGTGTGTGTGTGTGTGTGTGTGTGTGTGTGTGTGTGTGTGTGTGTGTGTGTCAGTGTGTGTGTGTGTGTCAGTGTGTGTGTGTGCGTGCGTGCGTGCGTGCATGCGTGCGTGCGTGCGTGCGTGTGCGTGTGTGTGTATCTGCATGTGTGTTAAGTATGAGTTAAGGACTAATAAAGTGTAAGGCACCTAATTAAGCAGTCTTTGTTTATTCTCTATCGCAGTTGTATAAACTCAGCAGGCACAATACAGGGTGGTATGCCAGGTCGCTATGCTCTCATTTGAATAACTACAGACAAAGCAGGGAGAAAGAAGGGGCTAACCCACTTCAAAAGAAATTCATGCTTAATTGCAAATGTGCGTAAAAACTAGCAAAGACAAAGGAGAATGTTCTGATTAAAGCTGCATTGAACCTTGTTTGCAATCATGCACAACATGTGTCTGATCTTATTTGAAAAAGGTACATTAAATATCCTGGAAAGCGATAGATAACATTGATTCAATTACATTTATTAGACTTTTGATAAAATCTATTTCCCATTCCTTTGGCCAGCAGGTCCTAAATAGGGAGAGTGGATTCTGTCGAGACTGAAAATTGACTAAACCGTTCTCTAGACTGAATAACTTTGGATCAATACGTTTGTTGTTTTGTTTCTTTGCTTTGCTGCTGTGAATTGTTGAGGCGGCACAGCACTATGAAGTCAGAATAACAAGCACAGATGCATTGGTTCCTTTTCAGCTGCAAACATATAAAGACACAAACTGCACATGGATGGTTGGACTTTTTTAATTATAATGTGAGTCTGTCCTGAGACCCCTCCACCACTCCCCAACACACCCCCCTTTAAGAAAACAGGCTGGAAAACCTGAATGGGCAATCAGTGCTGTTCCGCCTGTGCACATTCCTGAATTCAGCACTCTAATAGTGCCATTCATTATAAGCCTTATTAAAATAAACACAGACTTGATGATATAATAACAAATAAACCAGGCTGCACATACTGTCATAATCGACAGAAATTAAAAGTGCCAAGAAGCTCTATATTACCACAGTAACCTGTTTCTCTCTCCTTCTTCTCTCCCACACGCACACACATTCACCCACTTACACACACACAAACACACACACCAAAACACACGTTGAAATAAAAGTAATCAAGGTTATTTAAATGAGTGTGCAGGCTGCATAAACACAGCAAACGGTAAAGAACATTACAGGCTATGCATTCTTAATCTCGCAAGGTGGTGAGAGGGGTTGTGCGGGGTGGGTGGTTAGGGTTCATTTACAAACAGTTTTGACCTCAAGTGGAGTATATTCATGTTACGAGACCACACATGGCAAGAAATATGCAGATCTTTACACAATAAAGAATATGAACTGCACGCCTAACATGTGTTTCGCTTGATGTGCTTATTCTGTGCAATGCTTTAATTTTAATGCACTCCATCTTTTTTTGTCACCAGAGTTAGGACCTCAGTAAGTATTACTCATAAAAAGCATCCAAAAGAAAGCGTGTCAGGGGATGTCGGGGGCAGGATTTGAGATTTAGTGTGATCTGCCTGTGAGTGTGAGGGAGGGACTGTGGGGTTCCTGAGTGCTACCAGCTGACGTTCCAATCCAAAGACTAATTGATTAAAGGGTTATGAACATGTGTGTATGGAGATGCTATTGAGAGCGCATGGCAAATATACGCCATATGGGCTAGGGATTGCACCTCAATTACTGTGAATGGGGTAAGTGCGCTATTTATCAGCGCCGCCTTTCCGGTTCACATGCTTTATGGTTAAATCTTTGCAGTCAGGCCCTGGATTTTGTAGAATCACAGACAGCCATAACAAATATTTCAGCATATATAACAGTGGAGGCCATTGGTTGGAACATTGGTAAAAATGTGGGAAACCTGTGATTTGTATTTACTCAATACAAATTGATTCAAACCAACCAAAACCCTAATTTTGGACTCCTGCATGTCTAAAGCTCATTATTTTGTGTACTTTATTTTGCTATTTTAATCTGTCCAAAAACTTAAATCTAAAATAGATCTTGTTGTCGCTGTGAGGTTTCAGGGCAGCCAGCGGTGACTGCAGGGAGTCACTGGAGGAAAATCCTGCTCAGAAATAGTCCAGCATACAATTCCCTTTAGAACCCAAATTGCCATTGTACTTCAGTTGAATATGGATTAAACACTTGAGATATAACAGGTTAATCATTCGACCTTCTCACTTTCCACAAAAAGGCAAAAGAGCATCTTTCCACAAATATCACACCGTTTTTTTGGAAGTGCATGTATCTGCCACTAACAAAAACAGATGTTTGTTATAGGCTAAATTACAACATCCCAACTCCCATTATAACAAAGGAAGTTTGACAATAAATATGATTTTAAAAAAAAGAATAATATTTTTTTTTACATCAAGTAGTCAGTAATCAATATCAATGATCAATGTCTATTTGCAATCCACAGGTGATTTGTATCAAATAAATATAAAATGCAATTCAAAGTTTATTGAAACAAAACGAATATTCTGCTTGCGGAGAGTGTATTTGAGGCTGACACTGTGGATTCATTCAATGCTACGCAGAACTTCAGTGCCAAAGTGAGGATTAGGCCTATTTCATAGTGCTCTGTTTTATTGTAGTGAAAATGTGCATTGGGGGCTACTGCTGGATGAATCTACGCTACCAAATTGAACTAATTGCACTGTTGCCGGCCCAATGGGCCCCGTCTGGGACTCAGGAGAGCAAAGAGCTGAGAGCAGGCGAGTACATTACCGAGTCTGACTAATTGCTCACACCTGTGCCTGCCCAGTTGAGTCTGCCGGGGATTCTAGGGAACGATAAAGAGCAAAACTGGAAACATATGAGCGAGGCAACAGGAGTTAAAGTTTACAGATCATATCCATCTACCTATACATCCATATTGAAGTGGATTGGTCAAGGGATGTTTAAAGTCTAATATAGTGTTGCACTTTAAATACAGTGTCAGGTTCCACTCCATATGTTGGATGAATTTGCACCTGCAGAAGTATAATGTATTTCTCACTCAAGTTCTGAAACCTGGAAAATGTAAGTGGCCTGTTTTGTCACCAGCTCAAATATCCGATCTCAGCCCCCTCTCTTTTTCTGTTGTCAAAAAAGAAAACAAAAAAACAAAAAGAGACATGAAGTGACTGCTTAGGTGCAACAGAGAAAGCATTGACTCTGAGATACTCTGAAGTTCTGAATCAGACTGTTTCCAATTTCAGCGCCGTCTGCTTTTAGTTACCTGAAGAGTGGAGTACCACATGATGGACATTATATGGAAGCTATAGTATAAAATAAAAAAACAGCTATAAGGAATATCCATTGAATCTGGTTTCTGTAACTTGAGGCTGTCATACCTAACAACCTTTCTTTTAACATTTAGTTTTATAATGTAATTTTATCAATTCTGTTTAAAGTATAGAACTATGATAATTGTTTTCCAAGGTTTTCATGTACTGTTTATGACATGTTGAATGTTGTCTTCACATTTAAAGTGGAGGACAATAGAAAGAAGGTGGGCAAAGAGAGAATTGGAGAAGGAAGTGAGCAGAACAAAATGAGAAGAGAAGAAGCTGTTGTCTGACCAGAGGCTTCCTGGACAGAGCAGAAATGATCTCTGAATCTCACAGCATGCATTACACACACCCCTCACCACACAAACAGCATGAATCCTGTGCACGTGCCTTGTAGCCGCCACACATCATGCCTTGGAGACACTAACACAAACACTAACACACACAAGCAAGACCTCAAACTCTGACCGATATGGTGTCCACAGTGATCTCAATATAATCCCAAAAGATTTGTCTCAATCTGGAGGCAAAACAAACTATCAACAAAAATCCACGATAACTTTCCAACTCTTCTTATTCAAACTAAATATATTCCTGAGGTTGCTGTTCTTTTTGGTCTACCCAGAAATGTCAAATTAAATTCATAAAACAGCTGCCCGACTGTAATTTAAAGATGCTGAATCTTGAATATCCAAGCAAGCAACATCTACCTCCATCATCAGCTACCTGATTGTCCCCTGGCCATAACACTTTTTTTAAATTGTGCGTAAATACGTACTTCAACTCTGTGACCGTCTGTTCAACTTTGCCTTACCATTGTCTTCACCTCTGAATTTCTACATCTACAGGCACAACACATATCCACTACATCAACCATGTTTTCTCTGTGAATTGGTGTAATTGTGGACCTTGTGTATTGTTGTTTGTGACCCCACCTTCATTTTTGTTACACCTTCTGCTTAACACATCTCTCAAAGGGTATGATGTGTTCTGCACCTTATGTAAGAGATATAACAAAGAAATCACCATCTGTATGGGTTTGTAAGGAAGGGATTGTGTGTGTGCACCTATATCCATGAGCATGAGGGCACAAAGCCATCCCCTTATGGCCTATTGTTTTGGAAGGCTACGACTCCTGCTCCCCTCCCCTAGATGTTGGGGGAATAGAGCACAGTCTGGCTAATATTTAACTAATGACTGTGCCTTCCAGACTCGACCGCCCTCCTCTCACCAACTGCCAGACCTGAGCCATCTCTGCAGTAAGCGTCACTGAAGTGTGGCTGTGTGAAACAGAAAGTGCACGGATGGGGCTCTGCACAGCATCAGGGGAGAGGGGTATTGGAGAAAATAACTGTTGGAGAGCCCATAAAACAGCTGTGAGTAAGGGAGAGATAGATGCATAGTGTTGTGTGGGAGGCCAACGAGTCCAGCAGTCTGAGAGAATGCCATATGCTACCTTGAGGCAGGCAGAGTCTGGCGTAAGGAGAAGCAGAGTTAGAAAAGAGCGGCTGGTTTCCATCAGCACTGATATTATATGTGTCTGCCTTCACATTTCTCACCAAGGAGCACACTTATAGATGGAGGCTATGCCACTGAGAGGGGAAACAAGAGAAGGGGCTGAAAGATGGAGAGGAAGGGAGGCACAGAGATATGGAGATTGAGTGAAAAGGCATAATTAGATAATGAGGTCTGTGATCATCAAGTGGGAGAGACAGAGG
The DNA here is from genome assembly GCF_949606895.1 of Notothenia rossii. Taxonomy (NCBI): domain Eukaryota; kingdom Metazoa; phylum Chordata; class Actinopteri; order Perciformes; family Nototheniidae; genus Notothenia; species Notothenia rossii. The sequence continues at coordinate 20,967,495 of NC_136905.1, forward strand.
AAAACAGAAGTCTGTAAGGGCAAAATAACAGAAAGAGCGGGAGTTAAGAGGAAGTCTGGGAAATGGGGGAAGGAAAGGCGGGAACATAGATAAAAGATAAAGCACAGCTGATTATTGTTTTGGTGTCACCAATGTGGACTGAGGCCCCCAGTGCTGCCAGGCAAATGTAGTATTAGTCACTTCAATAATTAATCACCCTGGGAGCATGTCTTTGCAGCCATGCTCTGACCCATTTCTTGAACATTTTTATCAACAGTAACATTCCCACAGAGCCCCTCTTCTTCCATACCTTCATTTAAGGAGGTGGGGGTGGCCGCCCAAATCCTCTGGGTCAAGCCTGGTCATTTATTAGCCCCATTTCTCGGGAGAAATAAAAGTAATCGTGCTGCTCTTCTCAAAGGCTGGAAACCATGTGGGGAGACAGAATAGCGGCTCGGCTGTGGCCCAATGGGCCCGGCTGACTGTCTGTCCTTGTGAAATATGAAGCCCATATGTAGGACGGCCATCTGAAAGAGAGACCCAACAGGGTTCCTTCAGGCTTTGATGCTCATCACCACAAAAGCAGATGGTGGTGTCCTGGTCTTAAAACTTTTTTTGTAACAATCCCCCCCTCTTCTTTTATCCAATCCTATCCGGCCTATTAGCCCCCTGCCTGTCATGGTCTAGCAGCCTATGCTTAGCCCCCGGGGGGCTTCCAGATCTATGGAATGAAGTCAAGCTTCCCTATTGACACAGGTCTCGCTGGATAGCTTTGAATAGAATTCAACCGAGTGAAAAGGCATGTTTTAGAGGACAAAATGGAATAAGGTGTTGGATGGATCAATACAGCAGGGTTTTGACTTGAAATGCTTTGCTCTCTATGAGCTCAGACAAAGCAGTGCTGACTGCAGGTGGCAAAGAATTTTTCCGGACATTGAGTAAAAATTAACAAAGGCTGTTTAATGGAAGAGAAACCTGCATGCATCTGTGTGAAAGATTGGGATCAAAATAGAGGGATAACCCGCTGTGTGTGCTCGATGTGTATGCCTTCCCTCTTCATTAAAACAGGGAGGATTTGTCACTGAGGTCCACTCCAAACCTGTGCTGCTCTCACTCGAGCAATATCGGCACCAGAAAGGCAATCAACGACTTAAAGTCAGGCACAATGTAAATAGGTCTGAGGAGCCCATCTGTAGTAATCCAACAGTCCCTCCTGCACCAGCCTGCGCTCCGTCTCTCCGTGGCACAAGCCAATTAACTGTTAGATTCAGAGTCGGGGATGAACACCCTAATTGATTACATGGCAATAGTTGATTAAATTATCAATTTGGGCACAAAAAGCTGAGCGGAGGTGTAAAGCCCGGAAGTTGGCTGAACGACTTCTTCAGTAACTTGGCAGCCCAATTGCTGTATGTGTTTGTTTAAGCGCAGGAATGGAAAGTAAAAGGAGGGAGGCACGGAAGCAGAGGCAGAGGCAGGCAGACTGACACTTGCTGTAGCTACTGTAGGTTGTTTACTTGCAGTCTCTGACTTACACCTCTCCTCTGCCTCTTCTTTCTCCTCAACACAGACATTCTTGGCTGCCTGAAGCGCACAGAGAAAGTCATACACACAGGCAGAGAGGCACACATAAATATAAACGCACACAAACACACACATATTTGCACAAATACCAAGCAGAAATGTATTTTATGGCATTATCGATGTAGACACATTGTATATATACAGTTGCATTCACATAATAAAATACCCTCATTAAAGACACACAGACAGAATAAACATGCATAATTAAAACAAAAATGAACACCTTTAGACATTTCCACTTGCACATTCTTAGGTGCAAACACATGAACACACAAGGGTATTCAGGGATTTGTAGCATTTTAATCACATGGGGGAAAAAAACCTTATTTTGCCCATCATGCCTGTGATTCTGCTTTGTTTACCCTGTCATGGAGAGTTGCTCCGTTCGATCAGGCTGGAGAGGCACTAGGTTGGGTGGTTGTGCTAACGAAGTCTCAATGTGCCGTCTGTCGACAGGGTAATTTCCCAGGATAGAATTGTGTTCTCACTTCTCCGGGTTCTGCTGGTAAAGATAGAAGAAGATCAGCACCTGAGTCATTGGAGAGGAGAAACCAAATGGGTATATACACTCCATCCACTATCCTTCCTCAAGGTCTGAGTAAAGCGCACAGCAGATAGACCATTGTATTTTTTTCTCCACATGTTGAACTAGGAATAAAATACAATTAAACTAAAGATATGTTTTACAGTATTCAGTTAAGCAGGTCCACATTAGTGCATCTGGCAATTCTCAATTAACTGCCGCACATTAACTATTACTATGCCAGAGCAAAATGATTTCACACTCCCATGTTCTCTATATTAGACAACCTACATAATTAAGCAAGTCTTTCTGCTTCAAACACAGGGCAGCATGTGAGCGAGAGCCTACCAATGTCAAGAATCTCATGCAGCTGTTTAATAATTGAAAACTTTGAATCTAATATTCATATTTTCATCTAATGGGTGGTTTTGGGCGATACTGTAAGAGATGCAAGAAATATGTTCTTGTTGTAAAAGAGAAAGGTCTCATTAGGATTACGTAGAGACAATTTTGTGTTGAGTTTGGTGCCGTTTAAATGATCAAGCCCTAATGTAAACTAAGAAGTACAACAATAACATTGAAAAATACATTTATTATCTATTTCATGTTACAAAATAATTGTTCATGCCAACGACAGAAAATATTTCTCTCTCCATTTGATATCATATTAAAACAGAATATTGTTGGATTATTTCTCTGACAAAACATGACAATAAAAGAATACCCCTTGGACATTGATAACTGGGATGGACATTTTTACAATTTGTTAAACCAAAAAATCAAGATAATTGCTAGCTGCAGCCCTACTGTAAATGGTGTATGAAGGAGCTGTAGTGATGCGTTTTTGAGGCTCACACTGCTGCAGGCCATGATATCAAACAGAGCAAGAGGACAGTATACAGCGGCCATCACTTCCTGTCTTTTACTGTAAAGTTTTGGCTGACAGAGAAAACCATCTCTCTCTCATTATATACCCCCTGTCAGCTTTTGATGACTTTTCACACAATGACACATATGTTACACCTCTTTTCCATTAACAGGAAATGGTCCTGGAACAATGTGCTACTCTGGCTGTGCAGGATGGAAACGAGGAGGTGGTGGAGAAAGAATGCGCAGACTATCGGGAGTGATGGGAAGGGTCTTCATTGAACAATGTTTTTTAAGTTGTTGGAGACAAAAAGTGTGCCATGGGGACTTCTCCATCAATCTGGCAGTGTCCACACTTTGCATGGATTTGTAAACATGCTGTGTATGTGTGAATACAAGAGTACGCAGCAGGGGGTCCATGGATATAAGGCACTGCAAGTGGTCCTCCCAGATGGTTGAGTCCCACTGCAAGTAGGAGGTCTGCAGCTTTTATCTATGACAGGCAGTAGGTCTTAACATCCTCCACACACACTGCTCTGCTGCTAGCCTGAGGCCCACAGGGCTGGAGCTATGAGGGAGGCAGGGTGTCCCAACGCAGAAACAATTCCCTGCTTCCCCCTCAGTCTTTTTTTTTACTAGAGAAAGAAAAGACCTCAATGACAGCCGCTGCTCAGAAACGCAGGGGATGGAGGATGCTCACTCTGTTATTTGGCAAGGTCTATCTTACCTAACTGCCACAGGGGCGCACATTGGTTACTTAAACTTTTTTTGTTTAATGTACTAAAATTGTTTGGGCCCCTGTCAGTCACGGGCCCTTAGAATTGTCCTAAATGTTCACCCCCTTACGGCGCCCCTGCACACACACACACGCCCATGAATGCCTTTGCACAGATTGACACGCACAAATGCCCCTGCATGGTTTTTTCTTCCTCGGAGGGTCGAAGCTTGTCCAGAGCATCAGCATTGTTGGAGAGGCTTAGTGAAGGAGAGAAGAAAAGTCTTCGAGAGGAAGAGCAGAAAACAGAGAGACAGACACGGAGATGCCAGGAGACACTGAGCTGCGGCGCATTCCTAATCGACTTTCTGCCAACTTGCAAATCCAGCATTCTCATCTGGTCTACACAAGGTCAACTGTGAGATGTTCTGAAACAAACAAAGTGAGACAGAGGGTGACGTTGGACGGGGAAGGACTGAATGAGTTACTGGTTCAGTGAATAACTGTTAACAGACAGAGGTGACAGGGTCTAGATTAAGGACAGTGTGTCTGCTGCTACATAAGGTGAATTTTAAAAGTTGTCTGCTTCAGTGTCCTCCACGATGCCACCTTGTTACCACTCAAATCTCCAGGAAGTCATTTTTCAGGGAGGCCAGTGTGTGCCAGTGTGTGTCAGTGTGTGTCAGTGTGTGTTGGGGTGTGTGGAAATCATAGCTGATAGAGGTTATTCTTTTATCCTTTGACCCAGATTTGAGGGAGCACTGAACAGGGGACATGAAAGACACGGACCTCCCAGTGGAGCCGGGGTCATGTGCAACCTGAACACAGGCGCACACCGGCACAGCCAGCCGAGCAGAAAACACCATTATGCATACACAGTCCACGCAGACACACATTGCACATATGCTCGCAAAAGATGAATGCATGCACACACGTTTAGAAAAAGACCATGTGATCAGGAAAACCAAAAACAGGTCATCTCGCACGGAAATACTTCCACACACACCTGCCCCAGCTCTCACGACAGGCCTTCCCCCCTCATGCACAGGGCATATTAGTTCCAATGAGGCAATATGCAATCACTGATTATTATTGGCAAAACAGACACAATCTCAGTCATTAATATACACATTTAGATGTAAATACTGCCCTTATTCACACCTGTGCTTCTTTGTACATATTGTTGCAATGGCATGAATGACTTTTTTCACTGTTATACAAGCACACGCATTAACAGGATATTAATTGTGTCTGTAAGCATGGCAACGATGGAGGAGAGTGTTAACGGTCTTTTCATTCCTTAGATACGGTCTTATTGTGATGTAGTGGTGAAGGAAGGTGGCGTGGGTTAAGTGGCTCTCAAAATAAGTTATTAGAGCAAAAATAGGAGGAAGGTCACAAACAAGTTACAGATGATGGTCTGTGTGAGTTTCCATGTTGATACACCAATGAATGAAAAAATAGTGAATATTAGGTGAAAGAGATTGAGAGAGAAATTGCAGAGGAGCAGAATGGACAGTTTTAAAGTGTGAAATGGGCACATTTACAGGCAGAAACTTGGATTTACTGGAGACACAATATTGGGCTTCCGCCAGTATAAAATATGGTGCCTCACCTACAACCAGATGGTTCCTCACTTCTGACCGAAACCGCCGCACTTCCATCCCTCTCCCCCTGTTTCAGTTGTTGTCTCCTACCTCCCCCTCAAGAAGTGTAATAGCTCAATGATGTAATTTCAGCAACTCAACTTAGTGCCACAACCAATTGTGCTGTCACGAAAAAAAATAGTCTTTACTCTGGGTACAGTATGAGTGACATTCTTTGGCCAGGCTCCTACAATGACTCCCTATGCCCGCTGAGCTCCCTTGAGGTACACTTCTTGTTAGAGGGGACAAGTCAGCTTGGAGAAGAAAGCCATTACCAGAGAAGAAAGGTATCGGGCAGCCTCCTGCTGGTGTAAATTGAAACCAAATACAATGGCTCCAAGCCAAGGAAGTATTCTGGGAAATCTAATATGGCCATTTCCTTGCCTTGCTGGTAATTCTAAGCTTCATTCACCTTATTTGAGAAATGTCTTTGGCAGGATTTCTCTTTTCAGGATTGAAGAGTTTTTATTTTCTGAAATACAATTAAAGTATAAATAAAGTATCTATGAAAGAACAATGCCCCAGAGACTCTCTGCCAATAATTCTACAACATCTTATTTTCCTTTTTCACTTTGAGAAATCCCTCGTCACCTACTTAGTAATTGCAGTCCTCTCTTCCTCCTCTCTAGTCACAGTAAAGCCTGGGAGCTTGGCCACATGGTTCAGGGCTGGGCTACAATGCACAAGGACGAGGGGGGATGAGGAAACTAGTGGGGGTTCAGAGGCATAAAAGTTCCTTTCTTCTCCGCCCTTGCCTCTTTCTTTGAGCCAGAACAGAGGGTTGCCACGGCGATGAGGTTGGTTTGTCTCCCACGGCGTGGTCTGGGAAGAGCAGCAGCTTGCTCTGACATTTACTCAGGCTGGAGGAAACAGAGACGATAGAGGAGAGAAACACACAGACATACAAACACATACAACGAGGAGAGAGAGGGGGACGCATTAGCAACCAGCGATTGCAGAGTGGATGGATTTAACGATAACACCTGTAACATCATGGGGACGTGGAGAATTGGCTGCCACTGCCTTTATCTGAAGCTTTTATCTCCTTCTCAGTATCCATTCATCCCCAACTTCTATTCCTGGCCTCCTTTTTCATTTGCTTTCATTTAGATCTTGCCAGCTAGTCAGTAAGCTAACACATATACCCATCTTCATATTCACTGCCAAACTCATACACAGAACCAATGTGCACATAAATGCACACACAAACACTATGGTCATCCTTCTGGGAGGTCAACTACCAACAATGCCAAATGTTCTGAAGTCAAAACTGGGACTCTTTCCCAGAGATTCTAGTGAACAGAGCTTTTGTTCAACAGCTCAGCAGAGGAAAAGTTGACCCAGGAAACTGCTATTGAACCGATTCTTCTACTGTATATTCCTTATCTTTTGGTGTGTGTGTGTGTGTGTGTGTGTGTGTGTGTGTGTGTGTGTGTGTGTGTGTGTGTGTGTGTGTGTGTGTGTGTGTGTGTGTGTGTGTGTGTGTGTGTGTGTGTGTGTGTGTGTGTGTGTGTGTGTGTGTGTGTGTGTGTGTGTGTGTGTGTGTGTGTGTGTGTGTGTGTGGTGGATTACTCGGGCAGACATGTAATGTCATCATGTGCATGTGTGGCGACCTGAGATGTGAAGGTTTTTGGATCCAACAGGTGTACAGTGACTATCTCCACGCTGAAAAATCCTGTAACGCTTGAGAACACACAGCGAATCAAAAACACTTTTCAATTTTATCAAAAGCTGTTCAAACGCTGCATGTTTTGTTGAGGACAAAAGTCAGCCATATCAGCAAATACAGCAAGCGAATAGAGGTAAGAAGAAATTGACTGATGCGATGTGGGCATACAAGATAAGCAGAGAGTGTAACGTACTGTCACACTTACAGTAAACACGTGGTGTTTTTTTCCTAATGGATCAGTTAGCATATAACCCACAAAAGACAAAGAAAGAAGAGGGAATGCATCACAATATGCCACAATCCAAGTCATGCAACATTAGCCGCAATGCTGATAGAAAATAGCAGAATTTCATGAGATACATCCATATGTGCCACTTTGGCACTTAACTTCTAAACTTCAGTAAGAATATGCTAATGCACACTTTTCTATCTGACGCTGAAATACACAAGGCTCTCTGTCAGTGGTGAATGAGCTTTGTTACCCTGAGACTGGAGCTCCAGTGGAAATGTTCACTTTTAGCCTCATTCGAATTCTTCTGAATCTAAAAAAGGGCAACTTCAATGGGGATACTCTTTGTTAGCATTACCCACATGAACACAGAGGTATAAAAAGACAGTTATCCCAACTTGACAACAAAACTTTCTCTTTTCAGAGTAGTATATTTCCTGTTCACAACCACACTATGCACTCTGTGGCATTTGCTCTTTGGTTTTCAAAGCAAAGAAAATGTTAAAAGCCCAGCAGCAACATTTGTTAAGAATACATATTTCACAGAGATGATAACGCAAAAATCTCAACCCACTTATTGCCAAATGTTCACCTAAGATAAAACTTTCATAACACTTTAAATTGTAGCGATGTGCCAACGATTACATTAAGAAGCTTTCACACTTTGTTAACCCCTTAAAGTTAAATATCTCATCATTGATATGCTTTATTGAGGAATTGAATGCAGTAATTTGTTTCCATATTTGCCTTGCATTTGGCAACATATCTTTGCTATGGCGTGTTCTGCCATGAAAAAGATATCGCAGCAGTTAGTCTCTCATCCTCCTGAGAGAACAATCCTATTTTTCTATTCATACTCTAATCCTTACCCACAATTTACCATCTTACATTAATAATGTGGTCAATTTACGCTGACCTTTACAACATAATAAAAAAGTCTTACCTGTAAAAGATTTAAATTGTACTGTACAGGATGGCAGCTTCTGCTATGTGAACTTATACCGTACTAAGTTACTTTTTGATGAATGTAAACATAACATTCAGAAATGTAATTGATCTAAACAGTTAACACCGGATTCCATAACTATTTTTAGTAGTTATTACTCATATTACTTATATCTTACTCTAACAGCAGTATCTTTATTCCTTGCCAGTTTTTGCCACCATGAGCTTTTGAGAAATGGTAGCTTCATCACCTCTGTGGCCTCCATAAAATGAAGTAACTTTCCCTTTTATAAACCAAGGCAAGCAAACACTCCTATACAACATAAATCAATTTAAAACATATTACTAGACACTTATTTCCCCCTTTTCTGATATGATTTCGCCATTACTATTTACGTTTATCAAATGAGCAAAACAGCGCTTTGGGCGTTGTGTGTGGTCAAAGCTGGCATTGCACACTCAATATCAAAATATGACAAGGAGATAGAGGTTTAATGTGCTTTCACTCTCACGCTCCCTTTTTATTCTCAATCGACTGCAAAATAGGCAAAAAACAACAGCAAAAAACAACAACCCTCAAATGCATTTTGAAGCTAGACATGATATAGCCCTATGACAAATAACAGAAAGTAGACGTTATTTAAATGAAACAACCGGGAGAGTTAGCTTGTTTTGCAAAGCTGCTAATGTGTAGGCTAAGTATGATGGTAGCGATGGGAATACTAGTAGCCTCCATGTGTCCTTCTGATTAATTCTATTAACAAAAACTAAAACACAGTTTGACATATGAATACTTCATCTCCATGACAAGAAATACAATGGATTTAGACATCAACTAAGGTGGGTTTAATACACCCATTTGTCTGTGCCTGTCTATCTCTGTTTACGTAATTGCTTACTGTTTTTACATGTCTACCTTGCCGTGTGGATTTAACTTTTCAGTTTCTTGTTGAGGCCATAGTGTACCTTGTGTGCCTGACACCAAGTCCTTTTTAGCTGCTGTCAACACAGACCGTTTGTCGGGAGGGAAAAATAGCTTTAAATAATTTGCAATTTCCTCAGCCTTATTGTATTGGTTTGGTGCGCGCTTCAGTCACCTGTTGTGTGATTTGTGAATGCGCCTGCGTAGAAGGCCTTCTAACTGCTTCTGAAAATTCGTCCATTCTCGATTTGAAACTATAAAATGTTAGGCCTTCTAAGTATTTGTCTGCAAATCATGTAGCTCAGATACTGCTGTGTAAGTCATGTAATTGATACAAGTACTGTTAAAAGCTCCTGGTGGACACTGTTGCTTTTACCAATTATATTTCTTATCTATTTCACTATTTTGAGTTGAATAGGTTTATGCACGGCCAATAGCTCAGCCCAAATCTACACCTAAAAGCGGGAACACTTTTTCCAACACTGCTGTTCACAAGTGTTCATTTATTATTTTCCACTGTTATGTTTTCAATAGTAAAAACAATTCAAACTGCATGCTATTGGGGATATAATGAAAGTCATGAACATTGCCACTATTTACAAATTGTGATAATGCAGCCAGTATTGAATGATGAAAGACGTCGTGCATTTGTCACTAAATTGGGTAAGAGGGCAGGGTTTCATTCGAACTTTTCTTCTTTACAATTTAGATTTTTCAACATGATAAATTGAAAGATTTATACATGCAAAATCATTTACATAAAACCCCAGTGTTGAAATGCAGAGTGATGCTACTTCTAGGATCAGAAATGATAAAATTATCTGTGCTTTTTATTTTTGATATGAAGTTTTTCTTCCACTTTTATTTGAATGCTATTCTCTTCTTTTGTAGACTCCTTCCAATGAACACATGCTGACATGGTCATAGCTTCATTTGTACACTCTGTCTCCGTACATGTGGTCACTCCCACAGTGATATGGGTATAAAGACAGACCAAACGATGCTTTGTAGCGGATTTATCTTCTTGCGTATGATCTTATCACTTGCCGAAGGCATTTTGCTACAAACCAATGGGGGTCTCAAACTTGTTCTTCTCTGCCACGTGTCCTATCGGCCCCTCAGTCTCAGTGGGTCAGTCATTCTGTGAGGCTGAACTCAGGGGGATAGAAGCAGCAGGAGCGAGATGAGCCTGGAGGGGATCTTCTCACCCTGAGACGAGTGATTACTTCGCTGGGACTAAGTTATGCTAATGCATTCATCTCCAAAAGCACCGTGATTATTTAGAGTTCCTCACCAACTGTTTTAGATTTTGTTCGCTTGCTATTTTATGCAAAGATGCCTTTTTTTCCCCAGCCCTCAGTTGCCACAGTGCTTGCCGAGCTGAGTGAGATAAGAAGGGAGAAAAATTCGGAAGATTGGTGAATTCTTTGCCCTTATTTTAATGTGCCCTTGATGTGTGAATGAATGCAAATCAGAAAATATGTCTACTTTTTCCTAGAAGTATCGCGCATGTTGCCATTTTACAAAATGACAGTGGAGTGGAATAGAACAGATGATATTGCATTCAGCATATTACTACCATATTTCTCTGACCCTCTAAAATGTCCAATGTTTTATTTAAAAGGTTTTGACACTTTCACTTTAATCCATACAAACTGTTTGCATTCCCTCCCTGCCTCAGAGCTATCCCCCCGTTGTCCCATTTGGACAGTTGTTTTAATGCCATATTCCACCTGTGCCTGGCGTGTCGTTTGAGGTGAGGCAGCGTCCTGTCTGTGGTGTTCCTGTGGAGCAGCGTCAGGGGATATCAGCAGCATAATACCAGAGTGAATATGTTAGAGCATATTCCCTCTAATCCTGAGCATACTGTAATCAGAGGAGACTAGGCTTCCTACCGCTGTGACTGCACAAACACATGCTATTGGTCTGCAGAGGTGTGTGGGTGTGGGAGGGGTAACAAGTTGGGAGGAAGAGGAATGGAGGGGACGAACAAATTGAAGGACTTTTGAGGGAGACACAAAGAAAGTATATAAAAGGGAGACAGCAGAAACCTAACAAGAGAAAATGTTGATAAGATGCGGCCGGAAAACTATTTAAGTAGTTGAGGTGTTGGTCAAGAAACAATGGGAAATAAATAGAAGAAGTTGCAGAGAGATTTAAGAGGAATCTATAGGCCTGCAGAGATTTTCAGAGAATTTGATGGAGATTTCTGGAAATGAGAGCACTGCCCAGATGCGCTGCAGAAAGCAACATCTGCAGCATTAATTACAAAAGCCCCCCTCCCTCACCCCCACCGCACTTCACCACCTGTTTTTCTTTCAATGGCCCCACTATACGTGAGTGAAATCAAGGAATCCGCATTCAGCACTATGGCTGATGCAATCACATACAACCTGCATCCTCCCTCCCGCCCCTCTATCTCAAGCCATTCTCACACACACACACACACACACACACACACACACACACACACACACACACACACACACACACACACACACACACACACACACACACACACACACACACACACACACACACACACACACACACACACACACACACACACACACACACACACACACACACACACCACCGCAAACAATTCCCTGCGGGTATCTTGATGTCTGATCTATTAGGAAGTGAAAGTGAGAAAGAGAAAATAGAAGCTCTCTGTCACCTAAGATGTCTTGTCCATGTGGTTTGTTTCTTTCCTTGCCACTGAATTGATTTGGTGAGTCAACCGCTTCACTGATTGAGAGATTGTCAGCCCCAAGAGGACGGAGGCGCACTCTGGATGCGGTGTGACGTGCTCATTGCCATGTGAGGACTATGTTGTGCCGGCGTTAGTGGTCGCTACATGTTGCTGCTATCTGGATCCCAAGATTACATCTGCTCAGCTGGGATTGTTTTCCTGCTGCTCTCATGGAAGGATGTTGAAATTGTATCAGAGATTAAGCTCAACCTATTTCACGGCCAGCGATGAGATTTGGGTCGATCTTTACCTTCTAAGGTCTCGGGGTGAGAGCAGGACAGTGTTTATAAAGTGACAGATTGTAACACATGTGTCAAATGTCTCTAAAAGAAGGATCTGCAAAGAGGATTTGTGGTGAAAAAGCACCAGATCAACTCTTGGTGTAGGCTACCCTTATACCAAGTGGTAAACGCCTGGGCTTATCTGAATGGAGCGAGAGGATTGATGCAAAAGCACTACAAGCCTCTTATGGTTGAAGATCTCTTGCATAGAGAAAAAATGCCCATGTGACAGGCCGCTCCTCCCTGCTTAACCTGCAGGCTTTCAGCTCTTTTGCCCATTTTGGCCCAAATACTGCTGGGCTTTTCCAACTGATCAATTGAATAATTGAGTGGCAATTCAGAAATTCAACATTTAAATGTTGGATCAATGGTATGGATTCCAGAAGTCAGAGTTGCATCTGATACGCGGCTGTCAAACCAGCATCGTTTAGAAACCGTAGCAACATCCAACAGTATACAGTATTTTTGAAGGACGTACTCCCTCTTTTTTTCACACACACGCACGCACACACACACACTCCTTCACACAGGAGAATGCAGGGTTGAAGAGCTCGAGCCAGAGAAAATGGGATATAAGAATAAGCTGCAGTGAAAATGATATCAGCTGTTACAACACTAATGAACACCAACACGAAGGCGGAATAGAGATAGAAAACTACATTTCCTTTTTTCCCCGCTTGACCTCCAGCTGAGATTCAAAGGCTTTAATTCTCCCGGTGATGTCGGGATCCAAACAGCTACAGTGAATAAACAAGATTACCCATTTGAACATGCCAGTAAATCTTATCATATTGGAGCAGGGAGAAGAGCTGGGATACGGGACCAAAGCAATAAGGTTGACAGAGGCCAAGACGCAGGCATCCATGGTTGCTGAACACAATTCCTCCCTCAAACAAATCTTCCTATTTCATTTTGTGACTTACTGTAGATTTCTTTCTTCGGTTGTGGAGAGAGCTTGATGTGTCATATGTTGTGGCAGCAAGAATTATCCCTCTTCACAGGCGTGAAGCATGCACTGTATCAAATATTATTCTCTGTCAGATATTAATCACAACTGGATTTGCAGGAAGGCTTCATTATACAACCAGTCATTTTTCTTTCTTCCTCTCTCATTTCATTTCACGCTGAAAATATAATATCTTGACAAAATGAATCTCCAACTGAACTCTAAGAAGTTTGCTGCTCGGGAACAATGTATTTTCAGAAAGCTGTAGACCCATTGTACTTGGGGATTGGCTCACCAGTTGGAATCGGATTTGGTGAAGATAAAAGCGAGAAGTCTTGGATCTCTATACGCTCAGATTCCAAACTAATTGTCGTTCTCAATGTAAAGCGATATGGAGCAGAAGCCTCTTGTTAAGCGGCCTTGTGCCAGATTTGGTTCTTAGCATGAGGCGAACAGAAGCTGTGCTGTAGGGCTAGTTTGCGATGAAGGCCGGGGGAAGTCAGAGATGGCTCCAGAAGACGCAGAGGCAGCCGGTGGAGCCGTGCCACACACCCCTTAGTCAGGGAGTAATTTCCTGATTCCATCATGAACGTCATGCCTCATCACGATGAATTCTTGTGACTGAGATCAGCAGAGGCAGCTTTTATGGGACCATAACCTGTAAATAAGATGATTTATAAAACGTGAAACATAATGTGGGCTGGGGGGCTGGGCGAGAAAACCTCACTACGCTAAGCATACATGACAACAAAAGTGATAAAAAGATTTGGGGCTTATGAGAGCAGAAAGATGTGGGACTTGTTACCACAATGTATTTCACAGGAACATGTGAAAAAAAGATTATGATAATAAAAAACATGTCTGCAGCACCCCTCCACAACCAGCCTCAACTGATAGGGATGACAAAAAGAGGGGAAGAGAGAGATTTGTTTTCTTTCTCTGTCTCCGAGCAGACGCTGATCTTCTCAAATCCCTGTGTATGTCATGTTAAATCCCTGTAATGTGGATTAAGACCTGTTGAAACATATATAGTTATATCACAGGAACAGATTGAGGCGGACTTCTTTGCAACATCCCTTCTTGTTTGACCCGTGTGGTCTAATGGTTTGATAGTGGATTTATATATATCCTTTTATATGATTTTAATCAATGAGACAAGCTACTGGGATTTGTCTGTAACAATAACTATGCTGGATTGGCTAACAACGACATTCATGTTTTGTCGTTTTTTTATTTATGAACGATTTCTCAGTTCATTTCCCATTAAATTGATTATACAATAACATCGACCGTGATATTGGAAGGCATTTATATTACCCACCCTCTTGTTTACTGCAATTAAAGGTAAGGATTTTTTTTTGAATGTATACTCGTCTATGATACCCAACCTAATCCCTGTTATGTGCAGCCTGCGTCACCCACTGTCCATTAGGGCAAGCTTTTTTCCCATCATGCCACCAAATCCTCTCCTCTTTAGCTAAACTCTTAAAGAAAGATGCGGCTACTCCATGATTCACTGTCTCGCTGTCAAATGGCCTTTACTTCTCTTTTTATAATTTGCTTTCCTAGCCAGAACATTATAAATACACAGCTAGCCCTTCCTCTCCATGTGTGTTGATCTCCCGCTAGAGACTGAAGATCCCCAAGATGTCCCAACCTGTGATGTTTTCATCTCACAAAAAAATAGCAGGTGAAAATAACCCTGTCTCCACCAGGACATTGCGCCCAACCCAGCAAAAGAGCTAGCAGCTGTCGGTTGCAGGTGAGCATAAGGCAGGAGAGCCAGTAGAGTAATGAATACACCACATCGGAGTAACTTAGACTTTTCTAAGACCTGCTTGGAATATTTGTGTAGAAATCACAATGTGCTAGTAACTCTTTGTCAGTTCCCATCACCTACCACGCTCTGTGTCTGATACCTTTTGATCCCTGTAGGAGTAGAAAGATGGGTAAAAGAGACAGGATGAGACAGGCAAAGATAGAAATGGTTGAAGAGACTAATATGTGAGAGAAACATATTGAGTATTTTTCTGTGGGTAATATTGTACATTTATTTCACATATTAGATTGTGCATGAGAAAAATCCCTGTACCCAATATGTCCCCGGTGACTGTCTCCGTCTCCTGTGTCACACATGATGACGCTCATTACATGTCACTGTAATGCATGTACAGCAAGATACAGTGAGTGTGTGTGTGTGTGTGTGTGTGTGTGTGTGTGTGTGTGTGTGTGTATACAGTAGATATCAGTGTGTGCCGGGGGGCGAATGAATTGAGCTGTTTTGATACAACCACAGATCCAGTCTTGGCAGGAAGAATGACCACGCCTATTAAATGGCTCTCTGAGTACTCTAATGAGGTAATATTACCACACCAAATGATGACAAATTAATGTTACAAGTTGGTGTTTGTGCAAAAGGCTCCAGGAATTTCATTTGCTATTTGATATTCTTACTTGCCAGCTCAGCAGGCACTATTGTATGATTGAAACTGAAAAAAGCACACTTAGGGCTCAAAGCCCAAGCTATTACCGTGAATAGCCTGTAGACACAGCAACACAAGTGGAAAAGTGCCTTAGTGCGTGCGCCTCTGTGCTTTGTGTACGACCACATGTACTGTAGGTGTATGTGTGCGCTTGTTTGTGTGTCTGTTGGCAGCGCAGGTGAAGGCATGCATAAGGAATGCTAAGTGATCATCATGACCATCTCATTGGAGCTTGTACAGCTCTGAGTGCATTTATGGAAAAAGTCAGCACAGCTTTATCTCGTCATTGCAGGTTGGATCACAGATAAAAGGATTGGACTACAAAAAGTAAATACAACAAAATCAAGCTTGAGATAACACACCAGTGTCTAAGATATACCACCCTGCTTAAGGCTCACACTGCATTGAGTAGATCTCCCATCACTTACCCAGGGCTCTGTAGGGGGCCTCCCTAAGACCGCCAAGGAACATTCTGATAACATGTTCCTGATTGTGCTGCTTATACTGTAGTTGTCTTGGGCTGATTTCCGAAGTCTCATGCAAAAGAGTTTTCCCCCCGGTTACAATATAGAGTAATCATCCTGGGTAACATTTTTACTGGAATGTAAATTCAAATAGCTATACCTTCAAATCATTTAATCCCACTACACCTTTTTCCCAATTCTTCCCGTTTCTATACTCTCAGCAGGTTTCCATTTCCAATCCTAGATATTCTCTACATCTGTCTTCTTATGTATCTCTTTGATACATTCTTCCCTCTCATCCATTCCTCTGAAAACCTTCTTTCTAATATCCCTGTTTCTTTCTATGCCACCGAACCTCAGTGTCCCTCCTTTCCTCAATGTGTCGAAATAAGGCTCCAGCAGTGGACCCTTAGGGCGATGGTAATGGAATGCATTTGGGGGGCCAGTAGCTTTTTCTCTCCATCTTGCATGCAAAATCATCCCAACAGGAAATCACTAGCTCCTGTTTACAACACCGAGAGGGGTGCGAGCACCATGGTAACACCATTGCTCTCCCTAAAACCCTTGGCAGAAAGGTCTGCAAAATCACCCTCAGTTAAAACGTTTTACTCTTGGATAAAGAAAAAAA
Organism: Notothenia rossii; assembly: GCF_949606895.1. Lineage (NCBI taxonomy): Eukaryota > Metazoa > Chordata > Actinopteri > Perciformes > Nototheniidae > Notothenia > Notothenia rossii. The sequence continues at coordinate 20,984,131 of NC_136905.1, forward strand.
GCTTGAAAGAATTGGCTGAAAGTATGCTGGCGCACGTCCAGCCACAGTGGAAGTCTGTTTTCTAATTCCTGTTTCATGTTTCCTGACTTGGAAATTAAATGTATGAGCGTGACAGAATGAAAAATGCCTTTATAGTTGCACAAAATTCCTGCTTGAAACAAGTGCTACACTGTACACACCAATACCCAAAAGCACAGTCAAAAGTGCACACGGCACGACAAATGGCCTGCAACAACAAAAAAGAAGAATTATGCAAAAACTCTCACACTCAATGCTGTCAGGAACTTCAGATTTTTCTCCCTGGCAGAGTACTGAGGGTAATTCATATATTAATTTTGTTGTGACTAAATGCTTTACCCAGGTTTCCTTTTAAAAAAACAATTTATTGATTTTCACTGTGGAATTTTTTGCAGTGACCCGTGCAGTTAAATATTCATAAGCCATTAAAAATAAAAGATGCACATTTTGTACGTTTGACCCGTTGTTATGTACAGCACAGTCTAGTATAATCTGTTCAATCCGATATACTGTCCCACTCAGAGGTGAAGCGAGCGCTGTTTTGCAGACGGAAAAACACCATTAGTTTCCCACATGTTCAGCGTTGATTAGAACTGGATGAAAGAGACTGCAATCTCCTCATTTGGCAGATAGAGAGGCCCACAAATATCTTCATAACACTATGGTGTTGCTGCTGCTGTCGTTGTTGTTGTTGTTGTTCCAAAAACGTTTTTTCTCTGCTGATATAGAAAAGTGTCTTCCTTTATAATATTTAGATAAGATAACCGTGGAGGAATACAAAATGAAACTTAAGAAAGCAGTAAAACATTTAATTAAGATGTGGTTCATTTTGAGAAGACAGTGTTTCATAGTGTATTCTTGTTCGTCACTTTATGGTGAGTTGCGGAAATGAAGGAGAAGACAGTAGGATGTAGAAAGCAGGTGAAACACAAGTCGGAAGTCAAAATGTGAGCTTTATCCCCTTGGATAAAAAAAGATATCCAGAAGACATCCAGCTCATCTTTATCCAAATAATTACTGACTTCCAGTTTTTGTAAACTGGCTATCCAAAGGTGTCAAAGAAAAGGTTGTATCTTGTTTTGTTTTCTCATCTGCTCAATACTCTTTTATTTAGTTCTTCAATAAGCTTTTTTCGCATGTCTGACATTGCAGGATTGGGACTCGCTGGCTCAGTGTGAGTCCCCCCATCTTGAGAAATTATGCATTGGCTGCGATGCTCCCTGCTGAATCCCTGCTGAGGCTGAGCGGTGTTCTGGGATGCAACCCAAGTCTAATCATCCGATACAAGTTTAAAAGTAGCCATGGGTAGTTTTTCAGTGGTGGGAAGGGAGGAGGGACCACCATGAGGGGGCCTTGCAGACATGTGCTGCAGAGGGGGCAGGCGACTCTATCCAACTGTCCTGGCATGAAGCAGGGCAGGTAATCAAAGGCAGAGACGTAGATGAGTGATCTTCCGGTAGCACTCTCAGGTCTTGATTAGCGCTTGTGTGCTTCTTTTTGTTTTGATTGTGAAAGTGCCATTTGTTTGCTGCAGTCACTAAATTGCTCACTCCACATTGCATTCATATCATTTGCTCAGCATGTGCTGTGTGGTGCCTATTTGGAAAGGGCTCTTTTCATGTCCTATATAACCATGATGTAACCCCTTTGCATCCTGTGTCACCATCCAAATGAGAATATTTGTTTGCATTGTGGTGGCATTTTCATTCATTAAATGTGGATAAAGAATCAAACTGTTCAGCTGTCTTTATTGTATCTTATTTCCTGCAAGAAAGTTAAGTCAGTCATACAGAGAGCATTATTAAAGTAAGTTAGTGAGTAAAGAACTTCTGATAAAGCATCCAGAAAAGTGTGCCCTAACCCTAAAATGTAAAACCTGGGCCCTAAATGGATCCGTCTATTGTTGAAATGGTAGGGACCAGACCCCTTTGAGACCATGAGAAATGTGGAATTAATGATCGCTATTAACAATTATTACAAGGCTTAGTTAAATGCTCGATTCTGATTCTTCAATTCGGGCATTTCACAGGTTAGTAACACTTGATAAAACACCACTACTAAACGTAATAATGACCGTTACTAAAGAGGATCAAAGGAGAGAAATAAAGAGTTTAAAAGACAAAGCGATGGACGTCAGATAACCAACAGAAGAAGGCAGACATAAATAAACACAACAGGAACACGGTTTGGGCTGCTCTGGCACTTTTTAAGGACCTATTAGTGGAGAATAAAATGTACCCATACTTGGACAGTAACAGAAAACCTCCGTCAGTGCTGCCTTCATTACAACAAATGAAGTTGTTATTGTTGCCGCTGTTCCAACCATTGGTACGCCGCGGAACAGTGTTTTTTTTCTTAGCGGAACAATACGATAATTTTCAAGCCAATAAAATCCTTTCAATTAATATTGGGAGCCAGGTCGCTAGTTAATTTAGTATGTGGCGGTATTATAAGCATCGGGCTCCATGATCAGCCTGTTGGGTCTTATGTTTTCAATAATAACCCTCGCTGCACATTATCCCCTACTTAAATGCGAATAATATACAAGCTGTCAAAACAGACCTTGTTTTGTCCAACCAAATGTAATGTTAGTAACCTAATCTGCTCATACTTGCCAACCTTTAGACCTCAGAAATCGGGAGCATTGTGGGGGGGGGGGGGATCGCCGGAGCTGTTGATTTACAGGAAAGGAGTGAGCAGAGAGTAGAGTAGTTGTCGATTCTCACCCTCTCAGACTTTGAGTTGCGCGCGCTGCTAAAGAGACGTGTTACCATGGAAACCAAACAATGGTGTAGCTGTATTAAAGTCTGAGTGGAAACAGTCGTGTGTAAATCTGATTTTGTCAGAAATCGGGAGAAATGCGGGAGAAATATGACCCCGGGAGGAAGCCGGGAAAGGGCAATGAAATCGGGAGTCTCCCGCGAAAATCGGGAGGGTTGACAAGTATGAATCTGCTAAGGTGAGTTGCTGATTAAAGAAAACAGCACCACTTATTCATTTGTTATATAGCTTACAAATCAATTGCCATCCATGTGACGATCGTCCAACATATCTAACATGAAACAAAAGAACTCTCATTGCATTTTAAATAATAATTGTTTGTCGCCACAACTGCTCCTGGAACTTGCTGTAATATATCTGGTGTATTTCCCAGCTCCTAAACTGTTTTTGGTCGGCCCCTGGCTGTGTATGCCTGAGGTGTACAAGGATTTGCCTATTATTTGGGATGGTGCCCCAAATTAAGATGCTACATTGTCACTGAGTCATGAGTGTGAGCATGTGATAGAGGCAGCATTTAGTGACGTGCAGTACAGAAACCACACAGCGGTCATAAAAGAAAAGATTCAAAAGAACACCCTCAAGTATTTTCTAGCTCTTTTCCATCTAAATAATCACAACCCTCGGCCTCTCACTGCAGCAAAGTAAGACAAGCAGCAGAACGCCCTTCCCCAGTACTCTCCTATCTCTTTATCCTCTTGTCATTTGCTCCTGATCCCTGATTTCTTTTGTAAGCCGACTTCGGCTGGATAACCCGTAAATACTTTAAGATTCAATGAGGTTATCACTCCTGAATCTGCTTAATTACAATGTGTTTACACCAGAAGGGACAAAAACAAAAGGACAGATACACAATGAAGATATAAGGCAAAGACAGATGACTCAAGATGTTCTTAAGATGTTTTCAGCCCATCACTCAAAAACAATGATTAGGCACAAAGCAATAAAACATGCTTTTCTACCCAATAATAGTAAGTAAACAACCGCATCACTCTCACTTGTTATGTGTGTTTGTTGCCGGTTCACATGCAATGCAGACACAAACTCTCAAGGCTGAAGGATGTCTCTGCATCGAAATGTTGAGGTACTGTACGTGATTTGGTGTGCACCTCCTCGGAAATGTAATTACAGTACACATAAGGGCTTTAGGGGTTTGTGGAGACCAACATTATTTCGATTGACCTTCTCTTAAACTGATTTTGTTTTTATCCTGACATGTTTTCAGTAGTAGTGTTAGTTGACACTGGAGACAAAATGCAGCAGGTTGAAGAAAGGCTTAGTAATTTTCTCGATTGCAGTTATTCTAGATAAATCACTATTTTGTTGAGCGAATCCATTTCAAGCTCGAGCATTCTCCTTGCTGCATGCATCGTTCACATCGATATGCGAGTGAGAGATTGCCCACTCAGTAGACACATCATTCTGCTTTTAGTTTGTTCTGCTCAGTAAGCAGTGGACATCTCACGCCTACAATTATTTGACTCTTAAAGTGACTTCCGTTTTTATTTTGTATTTATTGACTTATTTTCTTACAGCAGCAGCTTTGACATATGGAGCTGTGCTAGGGAGAACTAACAGAAAGTTAATCTGCCCCTGGTTCCCATGGCTCGGCCAAACTCACCCCTTTTAATAAACTAGGTCACAACTAAGCAGAGCCAATCTAGGAGAAGAAAAAGGCCCAACAACTAAAAATAAAAAGTATGGTTAAAAAAAAGGGAAGAAAACATAAACAACAACATTACGGGATCAGAATTGGGTCTCTTTGTTCTGAATTTGGATTGTTCACAACGTAATTCTTGCACTGTGGCGCAAAGGGGTGGAAACTGCTCGCAGGCCAAAAACGGCTTCGTCTTTGGACGAGACAATAAAAGAAGAAAGCCCTGCATAGCCTACAAACACAAGTCAACCTGCAGCCTTGCACATGAACACCAAGCTGGTATATAATCGTCTATAGACATAAGCTGCAGGATGTTATTGAAACAGTGCTGACAGCAGTGCAAAAGATGGAACAGAGAGAATTTAGGGATGGTGAAAATAGCAGCAGATGGTACTTTTCTTGTGGTTTTTGAGAAGCTTGTGTTTAGTTTTCTTGGGTCATCTCTTGAGTTGAAAATATGGTGGACACATTTCCTCTGTCATGTCTGATAACTCAATAGTAAGGCTTGCATCTTGCAGACTGCTGGCCACCTCTTTTCCCAAAGTCTATCCTTTCCTCTCCTCTCGCGGGTCTTTCCTGCTCTTTGTCGTGGCATCCCTGCAGGCAGGCTGTCTCTCCTCCTGAGCTCAAAGATTCTGCATCACCTTAGATGTGCATCTCACGGGAAAGAAGACGAAAAGAGAGCCTAAGAGCAAGAGAAAAAAGTAGTGCGGGAGATGGCTGGGGTGAAAGATGGGATAGATGGGGTAAAAATGAGTTGTGTTTTCATGTTCACAGCCTGTCCTTTTGATGTACACACCAAAACAACCTGAGGCCCACAGCAGCCAATCCCAGTGGCTAACATGACAGTCGGCTTGGCAGCCACTTTGCACACTTGAGACTCCACTCCGCCTCTTTTCCCGCCCTGTCCTGCCGTGCTCACTACCCCCCCCCCCCCTCCCCTCCCCCCATGCTGTACCTTCATGGCACCCCCCACTTCGCACTACCCAACCCTCCATCTCACATGCCAAAGCACATTTGGCACCCCAGGACCAATCCTTCCACTTCTGCAAGCCAGTCTCACTGTGATGCCAATGGTTTTGGAAACAAACTCCGCACCATGAATCTGGCACGCCGTACACAACAGAAAATACTGCCCACTTACACTCAACTTTCTAAATAAAAAGCGATAGGCAGGGAGAATCCTCTTTGTGTTAGAGATCTCCATTAGACTGATCCAAAAATGAGAAATGAGAGTAGGAGGAACAATGTGAGGAGGAGACCCACATTCACCAGTATTGTATTAGCACAGACACACTTCACATAATTATTTTCATTACAGAATTCATAACAATGATAAGGCTTGCGCCAAATAAAAAATAATTACAACAAAGGAAAGAATACTAATTACGATATGGATAATCATTATATGCATACATGGCCAGCAGTGTTGTGATCATCACTGTTATTGTTTTTTATTGTCTTTCATCTCTGTTAAGAGGCGATGAAAATCAATGGCAGGCTCTCCCTGCGGCTTGGCAGCTGGCTGCAGCCCAGTGAAGGGGATGGAGATCTCTGTTACAGCTCTCTCCACACACACATACACACACACACACACACACACACACACACACACACACACACACACACACACACACACACACACACACACACACACACACACACACACACACACACACACACACACACACACACACACACACACACACACACACACACACACACACATACTGTACACACACAGACACACACACACACACACACACACACACACACACACACACACACTCACACTCACTCACGTGTACTCACATACTGTACACACACACGCAGACACACAAACGGCTCTCACCACTGGCTGCTGCAGAGGGAGATTGCTATCGGGGTGAGGCAGGGTTTTAATTGATCTTGGTCACAGTTTAATGTGAGGCAAGGATTAGCTGTTATCGGTGGAAGGGAAAAGGGAGAGGGAAGGGTTTGGGGAGGAGATATCGCAGTCACTGACGTTAAAACCCGCCGCCCTTGATGACAGGAATTCTGTGATGTGACCCACAAAGATGTGAGAGTGCTGCTGGGAAAGTGCTCGTGGAAATGTGGGCAGTGGAGAGACAGGCGACATCAAGCTGAACTTAATCCCAATTTCCCTGTGACGTTTTGGGCCAGATCTAGGCTATTTCTAGCCTTCTGTGGATGAAGGGATAGAGCTGGGGCCAGAGTTTGGCCTGTGCTATTTAAATCCACAACTTGTTATCAAGCTTTATTGGAGCATACAAGACATGAAAGTGAGGCCTGTTTGATTATTGGCAGGTGAATCATCAGAGAGTTAAAGGGCATAAAAGAACGGCCTGGAAAGAGGTATGGGACTCCCTTTGCATCATGCTCTCACACTACTGGCATCCAGAGGTCTGGGTTCCTGCTGCCTTTGTTATTCCCAACGGTTCAATAAAACCAGAGATAAATAAGGTATAGGGCAGACTTGGTCAACATTAATCACCAAATTACCCAGGTTCAAAACATAGCTGTGTGTCTTGTGACCGCCACACATCAGTGGGAACGGATATGACTTTTTTTTTTGAGCCACAGATTTCAAAGAGTGCTTTCGCTGTAGCTTAAATGCCAGGGCAACATGAAAAAAGCAGTACAATGTGCCAGTTGGTGAAGCTTCAAACTGAATAAGAGAGAAAAACATCACAGCTCAATAGGGATGGCTTCGTTGTTTCTCTGTACACAGAGCTTTTTTTACCAAAGAGAACATTGTGAAATTCCTAATCAGACAAAAAGAACTTTGGAACAGAGACTGTAAACAACACAGAGAGGGCTACATTGCTAGGGGTGAAGCAGCTTTAACTCTCCCATCCCGTGACTTTGTACAAGGCATAGAGCTATGTTCGGTTTTGCTGAAGTGTATCTCATTGATAGAGGAGGCTGGTAGCTCGAGGGGGTGTCGACAAGCAAAACAAATCATCCTAGCCGTGAATCTGTTGCTTCTTCTGCTTCTCTTTTCTCCTCTTGGACAGTTTTCTCATTCAGCACTCTCTACTGACAGTAGACTATAGTTCAAGAGCCTCTTAACAGTCTCCCTCACCCCACTCCACCCCCAGCCGCCTGCTTTTCACCGAGTTCCCAAGACAACGCTTAACCCAAAGGATGGATGAAAAATCAGAGGCAGCAGAATGTTCAATTTCTCCACAGAGGATCCAGTAAATGAGATGGGATTGGATTTGAGAGTGTTGTGTTGCAATGCATCCATTTGTAACTTTGTTGTGCAAATGGTCAATACAGTGTGTGTGGTAATAGCATCCTCGGCAAGACAGACTGAGAAACAAGATAGCATCAGCAATCAAGTCCCTATCTTACACTGAACTGCAGCTTTATTATGTATAACTTGCTAATCTATAATTGGTGTGCTATTGATTTTCATATTGTATAAGCTAATTAAATTATGAATGTTTTATAACCTCCCGTTCGAAGCATTAGACTGTACAGTCTAAGGCACACACACACCTTTATGAGCACCAAACATCTCTGTGCTCCAACTCATTCAGGGCCATAAAAACATATTTATGAGAGCATCAGGCCATTGAGCCACAGCAATGTTTGCCATTTTCTCTGCGCTCTATGATTCCATCCAAGCGTCAAGATTGATTCTGAGAGCTCCTACTGTGTCACCCTCCATAAGGAATATGTATAATTCAACAGCCTGTTTTTTCCTTTTCTTCTTTTTTCATAAACACACACTCATACTATTACCAGGCCTCAGCGACAACACTATCCAAGGAAAAAAGAGGATTGTCTGCTTGGGTGACAGAGCGGAGGGGGGGTGTAGGGGGAGCTGCTGGTGTTGGTGGATTGGTGCAGCTTTTTATTTCCCTCAATGCTGCGAGTGCCGCGAACACAAGTCCCATGTTGTTCCTCATGCGGCAGACTGTCTAAAGGTAGGACACTGCCAGCTGAACAATCACCAACACCAATCCTGCCTGGCAATTGTCAACCTGTCTTTTTTAATGGCCACGGTGGGCCAGATGCTTACAGAATGGGCAGGGCAGTTTCACACAGGCAGCAGCCCGGGCTTTGTACCTCAGCCTAGCAGGGAATGTACTGCTGTGTAGTGATGTGTATATGTGGAAAGTGTGTAGGCAGCGGTGTGTACTGTATCCTTACGGGGGGGAAAACTGACAGTCTACAGTACAAGGGTTTTTCTTTGTGAAATGCTGTATGTGTGTGTTCATTCATGAATGAATGTGAACATGCATGGTGTGGGTGTTTGTGTGCGATTCTTTTAGCCCAGTAAGTCTGCGTTTCTATCAGGCGCCTTCCCGGCAACGGAGGGCTCACTGGGCTAGGCAGGACTACAGTCATTACATCCACGCTCTCGCACAAGCAGATGGCAAAACAGATGATCCTCGCTCATCTCACTCATGACCATCCATATTTATTTCATGGTTGCTGGCCCACATACTCCCCATGCCTATCACTTCTCCATGAGTGCCTTGGCAGGGAGAGGACTGCAGACGCACACAAGTGTTTGGAAAACAAAATAGGCATGAAAAAGGAAGCAAGTGAGAAGAAAACAAGTGAGAGCAAAAAAGCTGTGAATACCTAAAAGGAAAACAATGGTACTCGCCGATGGTCGCCCATCAAAGCTGTTAAATAACTTCACATTTATCAAAGACAGCAGCAAATCCATGTGTTGTTGTGAGCTACTGTTCATGACTAAGACTCTGGTCGATGCTGGTTGATGTGATTTATACGGCTTCTTGGTGTGCCAATAAATGGAAGGTCTGATTGGCCCAGTGTAGAACTGGACAGAATGGCTCTTTACTCACTGTGTTTGATCTACAGCTACTTACTGGGGAAATGAGCACGTAGCCTAAGACAAACTCAAAGTAAGCCCCTTACATTACCATCCTATCCGCTGGAGCTTGGCCAGAGCTAAAAGCCCAAATTGGTCCCCACCAATGCTATTTAATGGAACTCAGTATGACAAGGGGCCATTTTTATATCCACTTGACCAGCTCAATGCAGACTGGCCAACATCAGTGCAGTATATCTTTTGCTGATGTTTGAAAATTGGACCTTTTACCAGTCTAATTATCTTCATCCTTACTTCTCTGTTTTATCTATAGATGTGCGCATTAATGAGTGGATTTATTCTGCCACCATCATCACATCTTACCTTGGCCCTCTTCTCACCCATTTCCCCCCTTGCTCTTTTATTGTGGATGTCTCAACACATACTTCTTGGCCTGACCAGATCTGGCAGCAGTCTTGGACGATGAATGAAATTTAGGTTAATCATAGGAAGTGACACAGAGGTGTCCCCCAGGGCCAGTGGCTGAGTGAGCAACTCAATTAAGGGCAAACTGCCTGAGACAGGGCCACCCATGCAGGCTTGATCTCTGCGGGCTTTAGGGGAGAGGGAGGGGAGATCTCAGCAAAGTCTTGCCTGCCCTCTCGTTACTGTCCCTGGGCAGGCGATGGATTCAGCACTGGCACTGGCGAGGCAGAACCAGGGGGCAGAGTGACCATGTGCTCCAGTTACTCTGACGCAGATGATTCAACATCACTGAGGGGGGGCTTTGAGCTGTGCATGTGACACACACACACACAGATGACTGGACAGCAGCTTTGTTCCATTATCAGTCAGCCGAGGGATTCAGGCAACGGGAGGGTGGGGAGAAGGAAAGGGCAAGAGCAGGAATCACGAACATTATCAAAACACCATTTCCCTCCCTTTCCCTTGAGCCAGACTCAGAGAGGGGGCCATATTGGGGTTAGTGATAAGGGCAGATTGTGGCCATACTGTTACCAGGAGTATAGAAAAAGCCAAGAGGCTCAGAATAGCTAGCTCTATCAAGGCTAAGAAAGGACCCCTTGAGTCCAAGAACCATCATTTTAAATAGCAACAACTGATAAAAACAGCTGGTGACTGTGGCAGAACGGTGCTAGTGATTTGTTTAACCCAAGGACAAGAGACAGGTAAAATACAAAAAAGCTGTGTTGCCAGAGTAACCGTTAATATAACGCTCTTTTTGTATGATTGAAAAAGTATTTTTCTCTTTTCTTTTCTCATTAAAGACTGTGATAGCCTTGTGGTAAGAGACATGGGTGAATAACTTGCAAATTAAGCTGCTCAAGCCTAAACAAAGCAGTGTCAGTGTTAATTGTATTTTAAAAACCTGGTATAGCAGATACAAATAAATGTGCTGGTGTTCAAAAGAGCTGTTGCATTAGCATATCACTGAGATTATGAGGACCTAGCACTCCTGGATAGAAAGAACACAAGTAAGACACAACGCAACATTCAGTTTAGTAAGGACATTGTGGACATGAGAGGAGTATGCAAGCTGTATGCTTCCTCCTCACATGGCAGGACACCAGAGGATGAACTCTTACTGAATGGACACAGTAGGAGATGAGGGAGGAGGTGCACCTCTCACCTGGAGTGGAGGAGCAGGAAGACTCTGAAGGCTGAAGTCAGAATGTGTTCTGGCAGGTATAATAAAGACCTTGCTGCCTCTCCATTACATCCTTTTTCTTCATCGTCTGTATGACCATAATATTAAGTTATTCGGTGTGTGGGCGAGACTCTCGGGAGCATTATGGGCCTCTCACACCCATTACAGTCATAAACATGCTCACAAAGTAGAGCTCCATTGAGGCAAGAATCCTAAAGTAGGCTGGAGTCTGGCCCTTTTTATGTGCCTCTTGTAAGTTGCTCTGCCCTGGCTCCTTGGTCCATACCCAGTGCATGGGCTATCTGACTAAAAGGATCATGTAAATAGGGAGAATTTCTAACATCACTTCTAGTGGTGTTTTAAGAAATCTCTGCAATAGCATATCAGCGCAAATGTTAGGTCCAGGAGCTTTTCTGGATTGTATTTGGCCCTGATTTTGACACATTTTGTTGTTGTTTCAGTGAATTTGTAATGAACACAGGAGACATCCACAGAAACAAAAATGTTTCCATCAACCAAACATACAATGACAGCAGGTTTCTTGTGCTCCTTAAAATCGAATTAATTAATATATAGCCTGAGCCAGGCATTTAATCAGCTTGGGTGTTCCTGTCTTAGTTTTAGGCACAACCACCACTTTAAGATAATGCATTGCATACTCGCTAAAAGTACAACATTCTATGATTTAAAAATGTTACAAAATTCAATGCGAGCCCAACATTTATTAAATTAAATCTTGAACCTATATGTTTATGTTGCCTTGGGACTTCAAGTCAGTACATGAGAGGGCAAAACCTTGAAGAAAAACAAAGCGTGATGCTAATGTCCCTAAACAGACTGCATTCCCACCATCAATCAACTCAGTTCATAGTGACTGGCGGCTGTAGTCTCTTCTCATCTCATCCTTCTCTTCTTATCTTGGGTTGTTGGTTGACTAGCAAATAACATAAGAGCAAAATACCTTAATGTGCTAACGTCACATCTGAGATCTGCGAGTCTTGTTGCTGTGGCGATTGCAGAGGGCAGGTTGTGGTGCCCTGACCTATAGTCTCTCCAAAAGGATAATGAGCCTCATGGCTCCCCAAATGAATGGCGTGGGCGGCCAAAGTTCAGTCTGTTTCCCAATAATGAGCTTCAGTACTTTCAACAAAAAAAGCCACAAGGCTTTTAAAACCTTTTTAATTTCTTCCCCATCCCATTTCATTCTAGAAGAAATAACTATGGACAAAAAGCAGAGCTCAAATATGCCAAGAGCCTTAAGCATAGCACACCAGTATGTAGAGTAGTGAGAGTAAACAATAAGAAATGCAACACCAGCTGACATTTTGAGGTCAGCATCATTCTGCTACTCATCTCTGGCTCCTCAGCATTCCTGATTAGCAGCAGTGGCTTTGAGGGGGCACATTCAAACTGTTTGTCCATAGAGCTAATTAAGAAAGACACACAAGGCAACAAACACAACAACATATCAGCTACGTTAAATCTCTTCTGAAGGCGCTGAGCAGTACAAACATGCCTCTCACTCAAACCCCCACCCTCCAGACGTGGTGTGCTTGCTGCTGAGGAGACAGAGAAGCTAGACAGTGCAGTGATTTTGGACCATCAAACACATGTCATCCTCCTTGAGTGGGCAGGGAACAGAGGTGGCCAAGGGAGACCGTTGTTGCAGCATCTATTTTGTGTGTGTGTGTGTGTGTGTGTGTGTGTGTGTGTGTGTGTGTGTGTGTGTGTGTGTGTGTGTGTGTGTGTGTGTGTGTGTGTGTGTGTGTGTGTGTGTGTGTGTGTGTGTGTGTGTGTGTGTGTGTGTGTGTGTGTGTGTGTGTGTGTGTGTGTGTGTGTGTGTGTGTGTGTGTGGAAAAGATAAGGGGTAGACAGGAAATAGAGGACAGTCGCTCACAGCACGGGGTCTTTTCAAGTGCATGCCTGTCGAGCATGGACTCCTGTGACAGCCACAATGAACCCCTGGTGAGCTACTCTTTCCTCTCCTATGGTCAAGATGACAATGATTGTCCTCACTGCACAGGCCACCCATGAAGCTGCAGACACAGATGTTTAGACAGACTGGCTGAAATTCCCGTGTCTGTGGAGGCACACTGTGGACAGGAACGTTCTGAAAGCAGCATGTGAAGCAGTATGACACCTGACTCTCCTGTGGTGACTTATGCAAACATGTATTTATGAATTCACATTTTTCAAACCCATTCAGCCATGCTCAGGGTTTTAGGAGTGCAAGGAGAAATAGTTCACCTTTATGTGAAAGGTATATTTTACACTTCTCTTTGTGTTAAAAATAATTCCTGTGTCGTGCTGTGGATAAATGTGTTAATGCCAGCTTCATTATAGAGATAAAGACACCTGTGGAGCAGCAATTTTAAATAACCTCTTTGATACCATCATGAATTCAAAACGCCTCCTTTCCTCACCTTAGTGTTCGCTAATTAGTGGCAGAAAGCTGTGTGAACTTGGCCCACTTGAATGAATACTGAGCTGTGGAGGCACCGGTCCCCATAGAGCACTGTGGGATCGAGGGAGATCTGGAACCGGGCCCTGCAGACTCTAAAACAGCCATATAATGACGGCTCTCAGCAAGTCTCTGATTTCATTGAGGCCCTGATGTGACCGCTAATGGCTGCTGACAGATCGGCTCAGACCCCGCACATCACGCTCCTTCTTATTGTGTTTCCTCCAGCCTTACTAGGACCAAGCTTTACCAATAATTGATTTAATCTGACCTTTTCCAGAGTTGTGTTAAATCTACATTAACCCGTCTAGGATTAATGAAGAGAGAAGAAAATAATCTATTTGTTATAGTGATTCGACAAAGATGATGACTCGAGCTGGTGTCATTAACTCTGACTGTGATAACCCAAGTTTGATTACGTTCTCCTGGTTTACTTCCTTCAGAAATCCACAGAATGTAACAGTGCCTTTCTCTGGTCAGATTTGCATAACACCATGTTTATGTAAAACGTGGAAACAGATGTTAAGGAACACTTAGCTTCTGTCGTGTTGTATTATCTTCCTTGTCAACCAAGGAAAAATACAGACCATCATTACACGCATAGGAATACAAACACAGGGAAACGTGGCACACACTGCCAAAAATGGACATGCATTGTCACACACAACCTCCATCCCTTATAGGCTGTTTGTTTATACATCTCATACCCTACTTAAGCTGCGGCCTGGCCAGCCAACCATAGACATTTCCCATGTGGCAGTCATAACTGCTTTGACTCTTCATTCGGCCCAGTCTGTGCACATGGAGTTAACAGGTTGCAGCTGCAGTGAGGGCATGTCAACCCAAGAATGCACTAATCAATCATATTTCACTTCGAGCACGCTGGGGCTAAACCACAACCTACCATCATGATCATCATCCCTCCCTCCTACAGTTCCTTCTTCCTTTACTTCCTCTTCGTCTCTTGAGCACACAGTTCGGGAAACACTTAATGAATCAGACAAGCTGTTCACATGGACAATAATGAGCAGGTTTTGGTTGAGGGGAACCACAATGTCTAGTGTCCACTAAGGTGCTTGAGCCTGTGTTACACCAGTAATGAATAGTACCACAGGGATCTCTGTTAAATATAGTCTTATTACAAATCTGTTCTGCACCAGACACACAGGGAGCAGCTTTTGGCAAATGCAAACAACATGTAATGCTACTAACATGACTACACTTACATTCTGTTTAGGAAATCCTCTCAGGAAAGTAAATTAGGTTACACAATATAAACAATGAACAGGCATATCTGTAGCAATGAGCCACTTTAGAAGACTTTGATATATTCATGGGTAAATTTCCCCTCTGCAGTGGCCCTCAGGACAACGTCTTAACTGATATAAATCAGCTTTACTGCAACTGGTCAAAATGTACTTATTCAGATCACAGAGCTTTCAAGCGATCATCTATCAGCAAAGCTAATCTATTTTCCTCTCAAAAGGGGCCCTTTTTCATTTCAATTCATGGGTCTGCTTAATTTGAGCACAACCTGTTTTAATACAACACGTATTATGTGGAACGGTTGTACCCTTGAGCAATGTATTACCTGCTTTTCTCTGGTGCAACGCTCAGCTTTGCAAATGGGTTGCAGAATTTGTGAGTCGCTTGGGATAAAAGTATGTGCCAAGCCATGAAATAAAAACACTAATATTTAGATAAGGTCTCACTTCCTCTTACCTCTTTCATTTTCTAGCAGGCATAATGACTCGGGAACACTGATCAACGCTTCATGTAACGTGTCGTTGGCTGTGTTTTGAAAGAAAGCTTTGCTTAAATCCTTCAGTGTAAATGTAATTGAGTCACAGAGGCAATTAGGGCGTGTCTCTGCAGAGTTTCAGGGCATGTTGCTTTGGTGTGGCAAGGGCATGATAAACTTCCTCTCAGATCCTATTTTCTAAAAACTGCTCTAATCATAGTGAGGATATGGCCTTGCACGGGAACTGCCAGGGAAAGTACACAGCAAACTAGAACTGGGGACGCAGTCGAGACAGGGATGAAAAATGCAATCAGGAAATACTGGAAGGAAGGCAACTGCAGAGAGCGAGTGGCCGGCTAATAATGGCTGATAAGAGAGCAGTGTTACCCAAACAATACGCAGACTAACTGCTTTAAATCTGGTCCAGCAGGAACATGAGTTTATCATCTGCACGATTACAGCCGTCCCCATGAGCAGGATGTCCAGATGCAAATGAAATATCACTAATATTGTTACATTTTGTAGATTTGTTTCCCCTCTTATTTAAATAGCCTTTAACATGATTAGAACATTCTAATAAGTAGTAATTTAGTTTTACATCATAACGACATTTCAGAGACACATTAAATACCAGTTGGTTTACAGTAAATACAACAAAATAATCTATGTTTTAAAGGAAATAAACATATCCGCATTTAACAGTTTTCCAATGCTTAATTCAATCCTGTAATGCACTCTTCAGTGAGAACCATACTTTGTTATCTCTTCCACTTGGAGAGGTCAGGAGACTAACAGGAAGCCTGTGTGGTAGATCACACCTCCTTTTTGAATCAAAACAACCCTTTCCTCATCCTCAAACACAATCTGTTAGGCTGCCCTATCTCCCAAGATGTCCCCGGTAACAGATGTTTATCCTGAGCCTATATCGAGAAGAGATGAGGGAGTGAAGCGAAAAGATCCTGTTCTCCAGATGAGCTAAAACAAAACAAGTGCCAAGTTTAAGGCCGGGAATCTGGTTCTCTCTCGTCTTTTTTAGTGTTTCCTATTCAAACACGAAAACAACTAAATCTGAGATGACTGTTGTTGAACGGTTCAAGTTACGGTTTCAAAGATGAAGCTGGAATCCAATTTTCTTTGACTTGTTTTCTTTCATAACATTGATTTACCAATGCTTGCTGACCAATCTATGGCAGAACAGTGGGGGCTGTAGGCTTGTTTCGAGAGATGGCAAAGATCTATTGACCCTAAAGACAGCTGAGGTACACTAGATCTTTAGCTCCCTTCCTTGGCCAGTCTTTAGCCTCAAACACAAGGGACCTTTGTGTCTCTCTCTCCTTCGGCTGGCAGCTGTGGGCTAAGCACTCATCCATAGATCTACACATTTGCAATTTTGAAGAGGTAGGAGCAACACCAGTCTCAATCATTTTTTCCTTCTCTTTCCTTCTAATCTCGGAAATCTTGGAAATGAGGCACACTGAGCACCGCCAGGGGAGGTTGATTATTCTATCTGTGTATTTGCATGGGTTTTTCCTCCAGACATGCTGCTTTTCTTTCCAAAGAGCATGGAAATAACAAGAGTCGTGGGATAATGGACAGCAACAGTCAGGCAAATCATCTGCAGAAATCGAATGGATTCACTTTACATTATAGTATGTCTAAATATTCATGCTTAAGGAGAAGCATCATGATATGATTACCGCAAATTTGAGTGGCCATGATAATCACAGGAAAAGTTAGATATGTATTTATGCTTTCACTGAAAGGAATGTGGTATTGATTTAGACTAGATCATATGGGTATTCACTTACAGGCTTTTTAGGCTTAAGTAGGGGATATAAGTATGTGGTGGTATATTTTGTTTATATCTTTGCGATATTCATATAGGACCGAAGGTATGTCGAATAAGTATTCCAAAGCCATTCCAGATGTTACATTTTAAATCATGTCATCTTCACTTAGTGTAACAGCGCAGGAACTCCATTTGGAGTAAATGCCCCTCAAACAAGGTATTTTTGCAGGGCATTTGGTGGGATCAGCAGTCTTTGATCGTCTTCCCCCTCCCTGCCGGTCGGCTCCCCTGACCTTTTGCAAACCCAATGTGACGCCCACTTTTTTGAGCTAAGACAATTTGACAAATAAGTGATGACTCTCACATTTTTAATTTAGGAGTATGATGAAAAATTAACCATGGCCAACTCAGGACCTTGATTTTTAAACAAGTCCCCTGCAGCAGCCCGCCTATCTCTCCCAGCCTCCTTTTCCTCATCCATCTCATTCCTCCTCTGCACTCCACCTCTGCTGATCTTTTCCTCCGTTCCCTCTCTCCTTTCTCCCCCTTTCCTACCCCATAAGTAATCCTTATTATGCCTCTCAAATAAACTGTGTGTCTGGCACCAGGCTGCCCAGCCACACAGGCTAACAGGGCTAGGGTGAGAGAGGAGATTGGAGGCGGATTGTTAAGTTGTAAAGGGCCAAGTGGCACAAAAGATGCTTTGCAGACCCCTGTTTTCTTCCCTCATTTGGGACTTCTTCCTTTATATTCCTCTGTCATTCCCTACTCAGCATAATAACTCCTGAAAGGTAGATAACTATTAATAGAGTTCGCACAGCACTGCAGTCATATGGATTGCCCCGCAGCGCTGTGACTAAGTAGAACTGATGTCTCCTGTGACAAGCGCTCGTGTTGCTGTCATCCAGGACGTGCAGACACTCTGCATACATTACTGACTGCTGGCTTCCCCCTCTCCGTCCCCCCTTTTGGATGGCACCACAGCTGTCCCAAAGTGAATCCCAAATGAGAGTATCTGTCAGGATTTGTTTGCTGCAGGCCTTGATTTGATGCTATTACTCTGCAGATGGAGAGACTGGCTCAGTCTGCGGGAGCCGAGAGCTGCTGGTGGACAACACTTGCCTCTGGCCTGGCCTTGTGGCACCCAGGCACATTTTGAACAAACAGAGAGCTGAAAACGATAAGGGTTGAAACGGGTTTTCTCTCTTAGCGTTTCCCCTTAAAACAACATCCCCCTCTGATTCCTCAACACACCCTTGTGTTTGTGTAACAGAGGCCAAATTACTAAATCTTTTCTCATATCTTTCTCTCAAACCTCTTCCTTCAGCCAGCTGTTCCTCATTCATTTTTCCTCGAAACAGCTGCATATGTAAATAATCCATGATTTCTTCTGCTGGATGGCTGGATCGGGACATATTGTGTGTCTGTTTAAGTAAGCAGTCTCCTCTTTTTTGCCATGGGTGTAGACCGTTTTTTTTTACTTTAAAGCAACGCTGTGAGTTATTCATTGGGTCTAAGGGCGACAGAAAGTCTGTCTCAAGATGATGAGGTCAATCCCTCCCGAACAAAATCTCAGGCAGCACAATAGCACTGGTTATCTAACGCAAGCAGACAGATGACATCTTAGCTGAAAGTGCTTAGCTACCTGTTCCAGGTCGAGGCAGATTTCCTGTTGCTTTTCGAGCACAGGCATGCTGTATCACCCATCTTGTTTCAGCCCCCAAAGCATCTCTTTCTTCTCTGTGGCAACCATCAACTGCACTAACCCAGAGAAAGGTTGACAGCCGACCCACTGAGGAGGTGTGCAGGCAAGTCGACCAGAACAATAACAAAACTGGAGTCAGAGGCACAAAAGGGGAAGAGGACAGACCCTAATAATGGCCAGGCCGTGACTTGACATGCTATGAAAAGTGACAGTGGACGAGTCATCCATTATTTATAGCAGTGCAGAGCTGGGATATAAAAAATGTCGGCAGCATGAGCAGCAAGGGATCATGGCACAAAACAAGCAGCCAGTCGTGGCCTATTCATGTGATTGTCAGCAGACAGGGAGGCAAACCCAGTGGTGACTGTAGTTTTGAGACCTAGCATGGACACTGTGCAGGACAGGATTCACCTTGGCTGTTGCTGACTCCGTCCCCTGTCCCTCTCATTGTCTCCTTTTCGTGTCATAGACATGAGAGGTCAAAGTCACTTGTGGATTGGCCAAATCAATCTGGCTGTTTGCATTTTAATAATAATACGATGATGCTCCGACTGCAAAGTACAAAGTTGGAATATAATTATTTTCTTCACATTGCAAATGAGCTGCATTAATGCATTGGCAGTTTACTGTGTAGTTTGTATCACATCACTGTGAGATACACGGTGTAAGGCGTCAGAGTGTAATATTCTCCAGACAATCATGAACTGTTGATAGAGCCAGCAATCAACTGACACATCCATCAGTGAGTGGCAGAATTGCTGATCTCAGTGCGAGACTGCAGAGGCTAATCTATGTGTATGGATTAGCAGATGTGTTCAATAGTTCCGTCCAGGCGGCTGGATCACTATCTCAGATATTTATCGCAGCTGAGTGGAGCACCGTGTGTCTGGACATGGCTTAGCACAGCAGAGATGCCACGTCCGCCATCAGGGCATTTCTGGCACACAGGAACGCGCATGACATCAGGAACAGATGTTGCACATGGTGAGGCCCATCAAGGGACAACAACTCTGCATCAGTGCATGAATATTTCAGACAGCTTACTGCTGTACTTATCAGCGGAGACACGGCTAGGCTGGCCAAGGACCCAATCAATCTAATCTTACATTTTGGGGGATGTTGTAATCACTTTATGGAAAGTGAGGGAAAATGCACACAAGTGTTGGCTTGCAAAAAGAAGGAAGAACATTTGCTTTTTTAGATGCATTTTTATTAGATGATGATAAAACAATCTTCAAAAGGGCTCAAAACAGTCTTTATCCTGATAAGTATGCACCAGAGCTATAGGGTATATGTCTTCCCCTCCTTTTTGTCATGATGACTTTCTCACCATGAGAGCCCCTATATACCTTCAGTCCCTACAGTCTACCGTAATGTCAGACTGCAGATCTTTTCCATATATCAGTATAAATGGAGTTAAACAGCCACATTCCTGTAATCCACACCCTTTTCTAAGCGCAGCTTGAACCAGAAGCCTCAACCTCTTCTTGACCCCTGAGGAAAAGAATCCCTCTACCAGATCCCTAGAGAGACTTTCATTACAGACAAAAACAAAATCCATGGGTGGCCAGCATCATATTCTGATATTAGGGCAGAGGACATGGATTTGATATGTGGCTAGAAATAGTCATATACACTGCACAGAGAGCCGCGGGTCCGTATTCAGCTTTAATGGCCCTCCTCCTGCTCGTCAATCACACATAAAGAAAATGCTTAATTGCAAATTTCAAACCAGTGCAGTGAACTGACGTCATATTATTGGAATGGGAGAGAGAAGACAGGTTTTGAATTGCTTGCGAGCTGGGCAGATGGATACCACTGCCTAGCAAAGGTATATGTCCTTATGAGTTATGAGCTTGTAGCGGGATTTAGAGTTATGGTTGACACAGATCAGCTCAACATTCAATATCACAATTACAGTAGAAGCTGGTGTAATGTTTCTCATATGGATAGCAGCATAAACCTTAGACCCCTAGAGCCACCCTAACACTGAAACAAAGACATACACCGCAGTGTATAGAGTAGTGCTAAGTTAATATTCATCAATCTAACAGGCCATATTTCAAATCACAACACAAAGCTTATTTTTATGATACAGATTCATTTAGGGGTAACTGATTTGTGTTTGTTTTAATAATACATGATGATATGATTAATTGATATGCTAATACAGAATGTATATAATGTATGCACAATGTATTTTCATTGAAAACTATGCAGAGTTTCCCATAGCAGTAGAAGATTTTGAAACAAAACAAAGCTCACATTCCTCAACCTCTGGTTTGGTTTACTTTTGAGGAGAGAAATGTCTCCTATTTCCTGCTGTAGATAATGAGGTTGTTTTTATTCAGTTTCATATTAATTCACTCTAAACACATGGTTTGTGTGTGTATGAATACATTTCCCTCCACTTGAACGTTAGATCCTCTTTCCAGATAGACAAGAGAGAAAGCAAAGCGATTGTTATTTTAAGGGCCCAGCATGCCGTTCACCACGACTGACATCTCTTTTTTAATTGACCCTGGGTCAAATAGGGACTGGGATAATATTTGTTAAGTTATTCTCATTTCCCTATGAATCACATTTCCATATATATCTCCACTTCATGCCTTATTTATTACCTCCTTACAATTACCATGCAAACGACGTCTTAACTGTCACCCCTTTCTCCCTCTGAACAGTTTAGTAAATATCAAACCATATTTATTATTGATAAACCCACAGCTGAAAACCCCCTTTTTATCTATGAATTATTCACACACTCCAAAGCTTAGGGAGCATGGGCGCCCTCCATTTGATGCCACGGAGGCCAGCATAATTAAGAATATTGGCTCAAGCTGATGCTTGTGCATGTATCTGTTTTGCCCTCATCTGTCCATCTGTGTGAGCCGTGGGAGATCATACATTTCAATCCCTGCATCACGCCCAGTGACAGACTTTACACAATGGATGCTGATTTTATTATCACAGCCCAACTGGTGAGGGCCCCCTGCTGTTTTACTGTCCACACAAGCCCCTGCCGTCAGTCACTCATTGTTGATTTCACACGTTCACAATGCAGACAGCAAACCAACACACACGAAAACAACACAAAGCATAATTTGATTTTCTAACTGTCTATCTCCAACATTCAAACCCCTACTCACAACCTAAATCGCATTCTGACATATGTAAAATCTTCCCTGACACAAACACACACACATTCAGACACGCTCATTTTCCCATGTGCTCACTCACACTAACCTGGGTTGGCTTCCCAGCTGTGCAAGCTGTTTCTTCCATCAACATGTGTTTACTGGCAGGGGACCCTTATGTTTGCATTACGGGGAGGCAATAAACAGGAAGGCCAGCCCGGGGGTTTGAAAACTACTGTTTGGGGGAGAACCCTCATGAGGAGTGAGCCCTAATCATTATGCACTTCAGCCTTTAATTAAATGCAGCATAACATGTCAAAAGACTCATTTTTGTGGATGATGTTTTCTAAAATCCACACATGCTGAAGTCCTTAGTGTCCAAAACTGCACACTTTGATGAATTTTTTACAGTCTTGTGGAGCACTTACCACCTGGTTGAGTTAACAGGGCGCATGTGTGTTTGTTTTGTGTGTGTGAGTGTGAATGGGGGGTGTTAACATTACATTAAGGCGTTGCTTGCTACAATACACATACAAGTGAAAGACTGATTAACCAGATGACTGCAAGGCCTATTATTTTTTGGTTAATCAATAGATCCTTGAATAACTAATGAACAACATCAAAGAACAAGCCTATAAACAGCCACGGGCAAGTGATAGACTGCACTGTTTTCATCTCTTTATGAAAGCCTTAGCTTTTGCTGAAATATGATAATGATTCTGTTCTCTGTTCATTTTAGCGCTCACCGTATGACAATGAACAAAAGGCTCTTTTTAGATCAAACTGCACCTGAAAAAGGTTTGTTGTGAGTCAACTTCAAAGAAAATAATTAGCAAAAATACGTCTGTGAACTTCACTACATAAACTATTAATATACTTATATAAACTAAAAGACATCTCATTTGTGAGTAAACTGAAATAGCAATACATAGATTGGAAAAAAAACATTAGTAGTCTGATGGAAAGCTGTGTAAACAAAAGACAAATGTAGTTAATGCTGACAGTTTTACTGGTGTAAGCCGGTAATTAAAGATTTGTTTTGTTAAGACTTCAATCACTTCACCATTTGGCAAACCATGTGCAGCCAATTCTGCTGCAATCTTACTCATGATTCACCTTCGTTAAGTTGGAAATATGTTGGCTGAAGGCGAAATGGATTAAACTGGATACTTTTCGACAGATAAATGTATATAAATCAGAAAATTGACCAATGATTGACAAAAGCAAAGGGTTGTCCTGTAACTTCATAAATAGTGTTCCATACATGATTAAATCACAACCTGAGGTGAGATGCATTCATTTGAGATGTTAGGAGAAAACATTCTGAAAATAAAGGTTTTTAATGAGCTAGTAACCATGAATGGTATTACAATATTGTATTGTTATATTCCCATGGGGGATTTAAATGGCACTTTAAGTAATGCACCTCTACATTACATTAGTGTGTTCTGCAAGCATGGACCAAATCGCTTGTTTAATATGATTGAAGTCTCCATAGGCTTCTCAACCCAAATATGCCAGGGTAGTCATTTAACTGACAACAAGTGTTTTAAATACCCTCCCATGACGCCCAGTCAGCCAATCGGGGGGCCCTGGAGGCGGGGGCCGCTTGGCCCCACTGGCAAGCATCTGAGGGGCTCCTCAGACTCAGCTCGGGC
Source organism: Notothenia rossii (assembly GCF_949606895.1). Classification (NCBI taxonomy): domain Eukaryota; kingdom Metazoa; phylum Chordata; class Actinopteri; order Perciformes; family Nototheniidae; genus Notothenia; species Notothenia rossii. Next base: position 21,007,530 of record NC_136905.1, read on the forward strand.
AGAATTGGTGTACCCCTCCCTACCAGATGACTGTCAGTGCACATTTCCTATTGGCGAGAGGGAGTGAGAAGTAAACAGAAGAGACCAACAGGGGAAGAGTGTGTGAGAGAGAAGCGGTGAGTGTGTTACAGTGGGAACAGAGAGAGAGACTCCAGCGGAGGGGGCGAGAGGCAACTTCACCGGGGTTCATCACTGCGCACTGTCAGGGAGAAGAGATCGCTTTCCAGCGCAGCATGCTCACGCAGGTTAAAAAGTGGACTGTGGAGGAAGCTACTGAATGAGACCCCCGATTCACTAATGGACTGTTAAAGAGAGCGCAGTGAGTGGTTAAAGCTGTGCCGTCCTGACAGGGAACAGATACCGGAGAAGAAGCTGATGCAGTGGGGAAAGTTACCAACTATGGAGATGATTTGTTAACTGAGAGTTTTCTAACTGTTCGGACAACTCAGAGACATTTCCTTAAACTGGATGATATTATAGACGAGTCCCAGTGCACTTGTCCGTCCGGTGAGATCTCGTTGCCGCGGTGGACCATAACCAGCTCAGTCGCATAGACGGAGCGAGTGAATCCCTCCACGCTACACAATCAGCGGGCAGAGCTACAACAATGACGGCGTTATACCTCATATTTTGCCTTATGGCCACAGGTAAGACATGTGTTTGTTTGTTATCATTAAGCATACATATCTTTATTGATGGAGAAAATATCGCTCCATATTGGCGCGATGCGTCAAGCCATCCAGCGCGCGGTTATAGAGGGGCATGATGTGCTGCAGTGCTACAATCCACTGCTGTTAATAGCCGGTAAATGTTTAATTAGTTTTGAAAGAGTGATTACAACAGGGGGTTCGACTGTCTGCAAGCCACTCCGGGGCACCAGTGAATCATGGCACTGCGTAATTCTGGGTTTCTTTTCTGGTTCAAATGCCTGATCAGTGAGAGAGACTATCTGTGTTTCAGTGGATGGGCATGAGGTTGCGGATGCAGGGCGCACGTACGGAAAGTTGAACCCATATTATTGTTTCACCTGAGGGATTCCTTATTCCGGACTGCAACGCGTGCGAGCGTATGCCTCACAAAGCTTGTTTTAAAATGAGGTAAATGCTTTGATGAGTAAGCAGGTGGGGGAAATGCAACTAAAGCGCTGAGATTGGACGCAGCGCCGTGTAGAGCTCCGCATACCATTTCCCTCTCGAAGTTAGTCAGTGGTCCGCAGATTGAGATAATGATGTCCATTAAATAAAAAGCATCGAAGAGGTTTGGCCCAATTTAACGATGTGGAAATAATGTTTGCTACTGGGTCGTTATGGTTGGGTTTTTAATTTTTTTTCTCTTTGAGGCGCAATCCAACACAATCTTGGTTACTATGAACGGTGCGTAAAGAGATACAAGGGTGCATCATGAGGGGAGCACAGTCTCGCGGGTATATATGCGTTTGTGCTGGAGCAAGGCAGAGAGGGAGTGTGAGAGACACTGAGAGGAGGAACATTTGTTTTTTGGGAGACAGGAAAAGGCACAACGCATGCTGTCTGCCTCCCCCAAACACCACCACCCCCTGCTGATTTTTGTTTACAGAATCGATTTGCCTACAGTAGTTTGTTTATTAATAATTTCAACAGAAACTCATGTCTCAAAGCTTAAACTCAAACTACCCAGTATGTATGTAAATCTGACTAAGAGACTGTTTTAAGGAAAAATGTCACAAATTCACAGCTTTTTGATAATAAAAAAATCATTTGTTGCATGTGTGGCACGATAGTTTTCCTATAGTGTATGTGTATTATCCCAAGTGTATGTGTATTATCTATGCATCACCATCACTTACCATGAATGCCTTTTCAGTATAAATATAATCCTTACGAACAAGCAGGCTCTATCAGCAGCTGGTAAAATGAACTCTGATAATTTAGTGCTGTGAATGTCTTGAGCAATTAACACTGAGCAACTGTTGACTTATCAGCATCTTTCAGAGTTTTTGATTAACTAGTGTGTGGTATTAACACTTTAAAATAAATTAATAAGCTTTAAACATGAGGGAGTACACAACAGCATCACACTGACACAGATCATCTCTGGGAGGGACAAAGGGTGGAATAATGAAATCAAAATCCCTTCCGACTTTTATTTTTCCCTTATCTTTTCTGCCTTGGCCAGAAGCAGCATTAGCTTTCAGGCTCAATCCCGAGCCGTATTTCAACCAGCTTTCAAGATCACAAATGGCAAAGCGTGTTTAATGGCCATTTGTTGTGAGTACATCTTTACCATCAGCCCCGGTTCCGCATGGTTTTGTCATTATTCAAAACTCGGGGAAGGGACATGACACCAGTAGACCTCCGCTCCCTGACAGACTAGCAACAGCTGGATGAGAAGGGGGTGGTAGCCAGACAGCGGCATATTTCCCCCGACCCTAACACACACGCAACTCTTCACTCTCACACACAAATAATGAAAATGGTAACAGCTGCCCTAATTAAAACCTAAGAGACCATAGACCTAATTTATTGAGCCTCTCTTACAGTCAAAATGTGGCCACAGCAAGACTTCCCTTTGAAATGTGTGTATGGCATATAACATACATTTCTATGTAGTCTTGTACAACACTGATCATTTACTTCCTCAGAAAGTCCCCTGGGCTCTCAGAGGAATTGGATTCCACACTGCATCAGTATTCTGAGTAATCTTCAGTGAGCTCTGCTTTGGAACCTTTTGCATGGGTCGCTTGAGTCTCATTGGGCCAAGTTCAAAGGCTGTGAGCCGAGATTACAAGTTTCTCTCCCTTCCTCTTAAGTCGTGTCGCCACTCATGTCTCACTATAGTGTAACGCCGTGGAAATGTTCCACCTTGCCTCTTCTCACAACTCTTTTGCCTGGCTGAAGAATATGTGACTGTGGGACAGGGGGACATGAGAGCGTATCTACTGGCTGGAGGCGGCTGGCAGACTTTCACCCAAGGTTGAAAGCCTCTTCACACACATATTTAATGCAAGCACACCCAGGCACAAACAGAGAAGTGATATCCAGCCGGGAAAGTGATAAGCCCTGACCAAGCCCACTCCTCTCCACCATATCATCCTTCCCTTTCCCATTACCAGAGATTTGTCTTTTCCTCACGCAGCGCAAATATGTTTGTTGACACAGTGCATGGCAGCATGGCCCAAGAGGTTGGTTTTAGGGAAATGTGCATATTTCATGAACTGCCAGTCTTTGAATTCTTGTGCAGGAAGTCAGGATTCATAGCAAAACAGAGTTTAAGATGAACAGGGAGAGGAAGGGGAGTCGTGTTGCAGGGGTAAGACTCGGATGTGCCACCAGTGTCTCAATGATTAAGCTGACAAGCAGTGGGGAAACACTGAGGAAGACTGCTGAGCACCGTTAACCCTTTCTCCATCTTGTTACTCTTGTCTGTCTCTCTCTGTCACACAAACATACTCAAATCACTCCACCATTTCTATCCCTCTGTCAATTTCAATCCTCTGCGATACAAAGAGATTGAGGATAAAGTAGGTAAAGTGTGAAAAGTTTGCAGCCGAGAACCCCAGCCAGCCGATGAGGAGCTTTAGATACGCGGTGCACAATAGTGCAGACGCAGCAGAATCCAAACACAGCTGAGTCTTGAACAGAAGTGTCTTGCATTATTTAGGAGGCATACTCATGGCAAAGATATAGATGAATTTTGGCCTACTTTGATTTACTGTCTATCTGATATCTGTGTAATGGTTTGCTGCTGGGGTGTTGTATTGAACATAAAATCTGAATTTTCTACATTCTCTAGTGGCCACAAAAAAAAAAAAAAGTAGGGATCCATACATTTGTTGTAACAGTAACTTAACTTATAGTCAATATATGGTTTTTAGTTTAGCATTTTAACCGACCTAAAAAGTGAATGTTTCCTACAAAGCCTCATCCTTTTCCTTTGGAAGGACATGACACACACACACACAAACACCCATATACACACACTCAAAGGCACGCACAGACAGACAGTAATGAATGATCAAGATCCTAAACAATGGCCTGCTGTTTCTTCTCATCCTGGAGACGTGTCTTGCACGCATGCCATTGTCTTTCTGCCCTTCTTCATAAACAGATATCCTCCCATTTCCCCATCTCGCACACACACTTGTTACGTGTACGGAAGGAGAAACTAGAAGGAGAAAGGAAACAATAGGGCTTCATAATGTTGCCTGTCTCTAATCAGCTTTGCCATGCGGGTAAACACAGATAAAAAAACTTGGCAGTGTGTCCTGAGGCTTTGTTATCAGCTGTTAGCAACTTAACTGGATGTGTATGCTGGTATGGCTCAACGCAGGAAGCCTAAGTAGCCAGGCATAGCAAATAGTTTATGGCACTTGGTTTCTTCCAGGATTATTTTTACCTCTGCCCGCCCATTCTTTTTTTGTCTTTGCTTTCTCCTTGTGTCTGTGTCTGCACATCCTCACCTTGTCTTCCTCTGGGACAATCGGAGGATCCGGGGAGGAAATGACAAGGAATGGGACAATGGTGGGGCCGTGTCAGCTTCCTGCCATCGCCTGGAGTCTTCTTCCCCAGTTAGAGCACAAACGTGTTTATTTTTCTGTTCAAACACAATAATGGAATAAATAGAGAGAGAGAGAGTGAAAATCAGGGATTCTGTGCATGTCATTAAAACAGCCCCCCAAGGGAAAGAGTCACGTTTATACTGTAGCAGCTATTTTAATAAAGACTTGGATTGCATTCATCGCTCCCTAAAATGCTAGTGTCACTTCCTTCTAGAGAGATGTATCACCATTTCAAAGACCCTAAGCCCAGAAACCAACATACAACAGAAAGATTGCAGACACACTAGACCACACATTCTTTTTTATTTTCCAATCAATTCCTGCCCTGCAAGACAAGAATTTCATATCTCCTGCCGAGACACAGAAACCAACAGCAAATTGAAATGTATCTTCAGCGTTGCAGCAATATATGTTCCTGTGTTATCTTCACCAGCCGTGTTCCTTAACCCTGTATTAAAGATAGCATGGAGAAGGATTCTGGCAGCTGAGAAGGGGCTCAGGAAAAAGAAAAGTTCAGCTAACATCTAAACATTTATTTTATACTGGATGCTGATTTATTTAACTCCTCTTTAGACTGTCCCTATATGAAATGTGATAGTCAGTGGCACTCAGTAGTAAATACAAGCTCTGAAATATGAAACTGGGTGTACCAGGGCTTGTGGCATGTGCGCATCATCCAGAAATGAGACACAAGGAGCTCACGGTAACAACACACACACACTCAGAGGTCAAGGGCATACACTGGGGCAGAGGATGATAAGCTGAGATGAGTGTTTGGCATCTTCAGGGCTGTGTGCACTTTCTGGAGCGATTAGTCAAAGTCCAACTGTCTAATTAATGATGCTCCAGCAATCAGGATATGTCATTTCCTTAACCAACTAGGGGTAAAAACACATTCAAGGAAACAGGAGATGCCTGCTGCTCACTTCATTAGTGACGGAAGCAGCATCCGTACACTTGGGACTACAACTACTCGTTACTTGAAGTCCACTCCTTCCCCCCTCCTTATTTTCTTTTCATATCTCCTTCCTGACAGTTCAAACCGCCTGGAACGCCACGGCTAATATTGTGTTAGTGACTCAACCATTGACCAAAATAGTGGATTGTCTGTTTCTCCGTGTCTTCTTCTTCTACACAATGAAATACTGTAGCTGTAGGAGGCTTGGTGATGGGTTAGAGAAACATATTTTATTTTCCAATTCGGACGGGGGCTGAGAACCTCGCCCTGGGAGGTCTGTTTGAAAAGGCAGCCATTTTGCTAGCAACTGAGAGATGTCAATCAAAGCTTATCGATCAAGCTTTTAACTGCAGCTTCCTCAATGGCAAAACATGTTAATGTTATTGAGCTGTGTAGAAACGTGAGGAACAGGGAAGTGAGTGGGTGGGTGGTTGAGGTGGGTGGCGGGTGGACCGGTAGGGTAAGGTTTGTCTCCTGCCGAATGTTTGTCCAATGAAAGCCGATGCAGAAACGGTGATGGACTCAGCATGAGAATAAGGGGGAAGGGAAAGAAAGAGAAAGGAAAGAAAAGGTAGGGAGAGGGGTCAAAGGGATTTACTGCCAGCAGCCAGGTAATAGATATGCTTGTATTGGTGTAAACCAAACCTGCTGGTTTTCTTCCTGAAAGGCTGAGGTGAAAATCAACAAAGGTGTTACTGACTGCAACTCTGAGGGGCATTAATAGAAAGGTGATATTCCAACACCTCGGGCCAAACGTTAGATCTCAGGTGTACACTTGGACACGCGAAATGCGGTTGTGTGCGGCAATGTGTTGTGGCTGGGGGGCTTATAATGATGGTGAGGTAAGGAAAGTGTATAGGGGGAGGCTTTTCTGCTTCTGCCACATTCCTGTGAAGCTACAGCAAGGAGGGCAAGAACACATGGCTAAGTGCTTCCAAAGCTGGCTGAGGTGAACCCAACACCCCTCCTGGAGGAAGCAGCCCAACCATTGTTCCAGCACATTGCACCCGTCTGACGGAGGCATCCTAGTGCTGCGTGGATCCCAGGGGGCTGGAAAGAGAACTAGGCAGCAGCGGAGAGGGACTGATTGTTCCCTGCTCAGACTCTCCACAGATGGGGCTACGGCACAGGATGCTGGCTGTTTGCTTTAGAAAGTCCCAGGCGTTTGCTTTGCAGTCGTGGTGTATGCTCTGGGGGATAGAAGAGAAGAGATGTGCCAGTGGAGACAACAGCAGGGTAAAGGAAAGAGAGAATAGAGCAGAGCGAAAGAATGAAAAAGAAAGAAAGAAAGAAAAGGACAGAAAAAGGACCCATCCTAATATGATGTCAGTGTGAATATAGTGTCAGTGCCAAGAAGGGAAGACAGATGATACAGCCATACAATGATAGGGTAGTTGGGCGAGAGAGTGCTCAAGTCCTCCCCTGTTTCCAAACAGAGACATATAGAGCTAGAGATAATGGAGAACGGAGGGAGAGCTAAGAGAGTAAGCGAGGAAGGGGAAAAAAGGAACGGATGAGATGCAGGGAACCCAGGCTGCATCCATCATGTGGTTTGGTGCAGAAGCCATTTGTACCTATTGTTCTCCATAATTTGTTTTCTCAGAGCCTGCAAAGGGAGGGGTGAAGGGGAGAGACAAAGCTGCGGCAGCCATTTATTTTTGCACTAATTACATAAGTGAGACAGCATAATTAGACGTATAGCTAAATAGACAAAAGGCTGAGAGAGATGCACAGAGGGAGATAGACAGGGAGGTGTAGATGAATTCAAATAGATGAGAGGCACAGCCCTCTCTATTTCACATTCAAGAGTGGTAAAATAAGTAAAGGGAATGGAGAAGGATAAAGGGAAAGGAAAAGGGAGAGTAAAGGAGATGGGCTGATGGAAAGGATAAAAGATAAGAGGGAGTGAGAGAAAAGCCCTCTTCACAGGCTGCACTTTGAGGTGCGGCCAAATGCTGCCTGAATAGTCACCTTATTTAATACACCTGCTCAGCAGGAGGGGGCAGAGAGATATAAGGAGATGTGGCAAAGAAAAAGAGAGAAGGGCAAAAGAGAGGAGAGGAAAGAGGAGACAGATCTCATCTCTGCCTCTTCTGATCAAAGGCAGAGAGTGGCTACAGAAAGTTGTTTGTTGTGGCTTGTTTGGGAGGGTCTCTGTCTGTGTGAGGTCATGGTTTGACATGGCCTGCTATTTTTGCTCAGGCAGTATTACACTGCATCACAGCCACATGCCAAACCCTTGAAAGTATCACAGGCTTCATGGACAGTTTTTTAGAACTTGTGACGTTCTATGGCCTTGAAGCAGCAGGAAAGCTGAGGACTAAATGTAGGATGTCGGAAAATTGAAATCGCTACAGAGATTGCACATCTTTTCAAATATCTAAAAAGGACCATGTTCAGAGGTATTTGGTTGTTGTGTTACTAATGCATTTGTGCATCTGCTCTGGTTCACGTGTAGGCGGTGCGTGGTGGGGTGGGCATGTCACCAGTCTTTCAGGACTGTGCTACAGGGGGAGATAAATAGGCATTTAATGAAGCCACTCAATCACAAGCCAGTTAAAACATCTGAGCAAAGATTGAGGGGCAGTCAGGCCTGATCGGAGGACTATTGAAGCCGATGGACGGAAGCTCTTGAGCCGTCACACTTTAGATTAGCCATTCACTGCACTATAGACCTCTGGCCTAACTACTCCTCTGTCTCTAAACAGCTCTCTGAGACACTATAGTATAGCTCCAGTCAACTCCCTGATTGTGCTGGGGAGTTCTTTAAAAGCCAATTTAAACTCAGTCCTTTGTTTAACTCCCCAGGAACTCAAGCTGGGACATATTGTTTAGGCTGTGAGAGGCTGTGTGAGCCCCTGTGTGTGTGTGTGTGTGTGTGTGTGTGTGTGTGTGTGTGTGTGTGTGTGTGTGTGTGTGTGTGTGTGTGTGTGTGTGTGTGTGTGTGTGTGTGTGTGTGTGTGTGTGTGTGTGTGTGTGTGTGTGTGTGTGTGTGTGTGTGTGTGTGTGTATGTGTATGTGTGTGTGTGTGTGTGTGTGTGTGTGTGTGTGTGTGTGTGTGTGTGTGTGTGTGTGTGTGTGTGTTCTTTTTATTGGGCCAAGGTTTAAGTTTTGTGTGAGCTGTCTTTGAACATGTGCTGTTTTGTTAAAAAGAACTAGGCATATCTCAGAACTGGCAGAGCCTAGTTTTTGGGTGAAAGAGAGGGTGCATTGGAGAAATCAATGGCCCAATTCAACCTATTACAGCCATGACTGTTGGTGTAATGGTGTGGAAATGGACAGTGGTCATGTGGATCCCTTTAATACCTCCAGGCTCGGATCACAATTGAAGCTCTGATTCATTTCCTCCCAGCTTTGATGAAAATAAAAAAAGCTCAGAGGATTTCAAAGACTCTCACATGATGGCAACGAGAAAAGAGATCCTTCCGTTTTGTGCAGGGTATGAATCCTCCATTCTACCAGGTTTGCCGAGGGACAAACATAACACTGGGCAGCAATTTTCCTCAACAAATAATGACTCCTCTAGTCCTCTCTCCTTCCAGCCTTTTCCTCTTTGATCCCAGGTAATGTGTTAACAAGCAATGGGTTCATGGAATACCCATAACATTAGTGTGTGTATTCACACCAAGGTGGAAGAGTGTGTGTTTGTGTTTACACATGTGTGGCTTTATGTATATTTTCGCGCCTACTAATGAATTGCTTTATTTGCCTGCTGAGGTGACGATGGCCTGTCTCCAGCAGGGCATGGCTTTTTTTTCTGTGTGTCGGCTTCAGCCCATAATGGGAAGGGCCCTTTTTCACACTAACACATTAATGAGACCGGTCTAATTAGTGCCTGCGGTTCCATATAGGGGACCCCCAGAATCCACAGGAGCATTGTGAGTTGGCCTTATCAGGGGACCACTCAAAGACAGAGGACCGAGTGAGAAAGTTCACACAAATAGGCAGACCTGCTTGGACTAGACTCAAATTAGATTCCTTGTTAATTGGGTAGGAGCATTAAAAAAAAAAGGTGGTGTATTTTCTGATATGCGGCCACTGAGATTCAGCTCCTCACCGGTTAGCGCCCTCTCTCCCTCCGGTTGTGCTCACCCTGAGGGCGATGCAGAAAAATGATTTTTTTCTCTCCTTCCTCCCTCTCCCTCAATCCAGATAATTCAATCTGCTCAATATCAAATAATCTCTCCCTATTTTTCTGCCCATTTGAACCTTATCGCTCAAACAGATACCTCTGGGCGATGAGCCTCGTTCCACCTTGTTAAAAAGGGAGGGGGAGAGAGGTAGCCAATGAAAGAGGGATGGCAAATAGCTCTCATAGGAGTGCTTTTAAAAGTCTCTCTTTGCTGTTCTCATGGGCCGTATGTAAAACAGCGGCCAAATATGTTGAAAGACAGAAGAATAGTAAGGATCAAGATACAGAAGTGAAAAGGGAGACTATCTACAAGAAATTAGGGGTGTTGTGAGTCGTGGTACTTAAGGTCTGGGGCACTAACTTGGGTCCCACAGCACTTATCATGCCCCTAGCCATCTCTCCTGGCAGTTAATTAGAATCCAATAAGGTTGCTGCCTGTTGGTCATTGTTCCTCCAGTGTGTTTACCCTTTCCAGAGGCTCTATTCGCTGCTTAATCTGCAGAGAGTCTGAATGTCAATAGGTCAGGCCAAGACTCCAGAGCCCTAAGAAAGAGGGAGAGACAGAGTGAAGGGGGAAGAAGAGAGGATCAGGGGGATGAAGGAAAGGGGTCATTCCTTCCCTCTCTCAATATTTTCATCTGACGTTCCGTTCTAGTTGTTGTTTTTCTGCCTCCTCCCTCCCTCCCTTTTGCGTCTCCTCTTCTCTTCTTCTCACTTCTAATCCATCCTCATGATTGTTCTAAGCTGCTTTCAGCCAGCCCCTGGGAGGGTGGGGGGTTTTGGAGTCTGTTTTAATTAAGATTTAAAAGACGACTCCCTCAAGAAGGCAGATTTAAGAGCAGGATGGACTGAGCAAAGTATATGAATGAATGTAGATAGGACAGATTGTAGGGAGGGATCAACAAATATCAGAAATCGGTAAAAAGGAGAACGTTTCAAAGCTGTTATTTAGCTGTAGGTCCGCACGTCGCAAACACCCACACATTCACACTCAACGCAGCCAGACTCTGAGGCATTCGAGTGGCTAAGCCAAATGGGATTTTTTTTTTCATTTGTAATCAAGCGGCACAATCTATATAGATTGATCTCAACTTCCTGTGATTCATACCATATCCTGCGAGGGTGATATGGGATCAGTGGTAGCCAGCAAGCAAGCTGAGGGAGTTATCTCCACACTCTGTCTAATGATCGATCATCTCACTAGATGCGCTTAAGAGCCTGTAACGCTCCACTTGTTTATCAGAGCCCCAAACCTGAGGCTTCTTCGTAGATGTGACCTGCAAAGTAAGTCTCATTTTGCAGACCAGCAAAATAAAGAGAGAAAAGAGCTCTTTTAGAGGCACGTCTCAAACGTTTGAAGTTTGCTTTTGTTTGTCTTGACCAGACATGTCAACGTAGGGTGAAGTCATTTCCCCGTGTGATGTAATTTCATTTGGGTTGTAATGTCACCAAAGTGAGTGCTAGACGTTACATTAATTAATAGTCTTATCGCACCAGGACAAAAGGAGATGTCTCTGTAGAAGTCTGCACTGGTACTGTTAGCATGTAGCTTTACTACCACCATGAAAACAACAGACATACATGTAGTGTGTCCATCTGTATGTGTCACTGCAAAAGGGCGCGTGCTTCGTTTTCGGTAAAACAGTCACATAGCATACATCTGCCGCTACTGCAAAGGCTACATTCTTCATCCAGAGTAGAACTTCAAAGAAAACACACCCCAAAAAACAGAGTGTACAATGAAGTGTTTAAGTTCATCAATCCCCAGACTTTGGTGCAGCCGGTAAGGTCTTAAAGGCCAGACGAGGGTCGAGAGTCCAACCCACAGCATTCTCTGCCATGATACATCCCAACACAGAGCCACCATATGTCCAGGGTTTCACAGTCAATGAGCCATTCCACCCAGCTTTACAAAGGCCCATTCACAGCCAGTTGACTCTGAGGTAATCTGCAATGCCATGGTATGGTTAGGACAGAATGCAGCACTAGCCCAACCGGTGGCAGTTTGAGAAAAACAATAGAGTAGAACGTACGGAGGAGTAAACTAAGTGTTAAGGGAGAAGGGTACGAAGACAAAGAACTTTACAAAGCATTTTGAGCGGATAAACGCAAGCATGATCTCGCCCTCGGCTTGCTGGAGCTCCATCGCTTGCCTCCATCAAAGCCCCTTGAGATTCTCCCAGCACACCTTGCCTCCGTCACTCACAACTCTGTTAATAAGGCCAGCAGTAAACGCCAGGAAAGATATGCAGGGATGAAAGATCTTCCTCTCATGTTTTTGCTTTGAGGATGTGTTTCCGGGTGTCAAGGGGGGGGGGGGGGGGGGGGTAGGGGAAAATGCAGCTTTACAGAGAAATGCTGCATTTTAATAGAAACAATAAACCCATCCGCTTATAAAATAATATGCTGTGCCCCATATCTTGTTGTGTCACAGCTCTGGGGACTTTTGGCAAATAAAAGCCCCCACCTCCAATAAGCTAAAGGTATAGAAGAAGCCCATGTCAAAGAATAAAGTGTGAGGAGCTCCTGGGGGAGGGATATATCACACATATATTCTTTCACTGCAGCGATTAATATCCGGGGAAAAAAGGTCAAACTTGACTTGAAAACGGTCCAGTATATCACAGTTACATTTGGGGAGCCAGCATTTCATACATCAATCCCTGTTGTGATGTCTCATCAGCCTGGTCCACACAGGAGAGACCCGCACCGCACATTATCAAAGATTGATGGGATGTCCTAGTTAAAAGACAGGGGGGTGGAGAGATGACTGGTTGGGAGAGGGAACTTTGAGTTACCCTCTGCCTTTTCAGAGGTGTTGAGTGTGGGTTGCGTGGCCTTTTACGCCCAATACAAACATCATCACTGTGGTTGACAAATGTTACGCCAGGCTTTACCACTGGCGACATTTAAAACCTGACCCCAAGATATATGGGGGGGGGGACTTGCAAATGCAGCCTTTTGAGGTCAACGCTCTCACACCAGATGACTCCCGCTGACTCAGGAGGCTCAAGACGAAGGGGCTAAGCCTTCAATCTCTGCCCTCCCCTGTAACGAGAGACAAAACAAACTGACAGAACAAACAGACAGATTATCCTGAATCCTTTTTTCTCGAACACACAACCTAACCCTCTCTTATATCCACTGTTCACTGTCATATTACCCGTTTCTTGTTCAGAGTGCTTGCTTAATAATTATTGATTAATTAGTGAACTCATTAATCATTTATTCATTAATCATGGCCTGATTTTTCTAGAGGAAGCGGCACAATCTGAAAAACCCTGACTTCACATTTCAGTCTAATTATGCTCCTTTTACTAATCAACGCTTAAGAAATGGAGTTTCAGGAAATTAGTTTCCCCCTTCCCTTCTTTTCTCAACACAAAGCAGGATGTATTGAGGTCGGCAGGTAACGTTCTCTCCTCCCTTTATTATGCTCTGGAAGCTTTTTAGTCATCAGCAATTTTAAAGGAATGAGTCAAGTTACAAGGCAATATGATGAACAGAATAAAAATGCGATGTTGAATTAAAGCTTGCCTTTTCTCCACCTCGTGAAAAAAGAGAAGATAAATTCTGGTCACAGACTTATAGACATTGATTAATAAATGGCAATTTGAAGGCCGTTTGTACAACAGAGGCGGCTGCATTGTGAATCACACACTTATTGTTTTCACTGGATCTATGGCTCTCCTGGGAGGGGAGGTAATTTGTTTAATCGCCACGAGTTATGTTCTCTGGACAGAGAGATGGAAGATAGGAGAGTTCCGAAATATTTTTCTGTAATGTGGAGCGAACAGGAGAAGAGACAAACTTTAAAGAGGTTTAATTAGAAGGGTTTTTTGTGCCTTTGTGTTCCTGTTGGATGCAGAGTTCACAACACAGTTCAGCTGCCTTTTCTGAAGAAGCTGTTTTCAGCTGCTGACAAAAAAGAATTATGCATCAAATTAAAGAGAGCACTAGTGAAATGGAGGCAAGTCGGGCATTAACCTCTAAGCTTTAAAAAGCACACATATTAAGCAACACTAATGAGACTCTCATTGAGCTAGCTGTGTTTTTACATTCCAACACACACAAAAGCACAGCTATGACTTCAGTGTGCCGCGCTGCTGCTGAATGAGGTTGTCTCTCTCATTCATCTCACCAGCAGCTAACACTGCACAAGTGAACAATAGTGTAGATGGCCCTTTTACTCTAATGAGATGCATACATTTACAACATTACCACCCTCATTAAAAAATAATAATAATAAAGGAGAAAAAAGTATTAATTATGAAATGCACTACTTCCTATCTTGAAGAGCCATGGGGGTCTCCACTGGGCTCAATTAGGAAGAGTAGGCCGCAAATCCCCAGACTAAATTAATTGACACCCCAGGGCATTAGACCCAGAGTCCCCAGTACAGAATCTATGTAGAGGTTTCCTTTGTTTTCATTTCCACCGCCTTTTAGAACAAGCAAGAGAAGGAGGCAATTTTAACATTATCTCTTCATTGTTTTAGGGATTCATAATCTATTATTTATTTATATCTGTATTTGTTCTTGTCATATCTGCAGTTGGTTATGAAAATATTTGGCTTTTTTTATCTTTGAGAAGCCCTCCTGTCACATAGCTGTTTTATCCACCTTGTCAATTGTGAGTACACAAAAACAGCACAAGAAGTTTTAGTAAATTATACTAAAAGCCATTCCATCCAAACAGTGGGAAAGAAGGGGGGGGGGGGGTGGCAGAGTGGGAAATTGGGATACAATGAGAAAAAAGCGAGGAATACAACGAGTAGCAGAGGGGACAGAAAAGGGCTGGAACTGTGACACAGATCCAGCCAGCAGCTGTCTTGCAGTGAAAACACGGGGGATAAGCAGGAATGACACAAAATGACAAGACTAGCTCAATCAACATCTTGTCAACACTGCTGGCTGATGTGTACAGACAATTTCATACCGCTACAACTGGCTCCCTCCCCTTTTCTCTCCTTTTTTATATGGCTTTTTAGTTCCTGTCCTCCTGCCAGCCAGCCAGTCACTTGCTATCTGTCTACATGGAGTCAGCTCTCAGCTCTTTGGCTGTTGGCTTCAGAGTGGGGGGAGTGTGTGTGTGTGTGTGGGGGGGGGGGGGGGGGGGTTTAAAAGCTGTGCTAGAATTATACTCAAGAAAGATGCTTGTGCCCACTACAAACCCTAAAGATATGGAAGTGTGATGGTAAGGGTGTGTGTGTGTGTGTGTGTGTGTGTGTGTGTGTGTGTGTGTGTGTGTGTGTGTGTGTGTGTGTGTGTGTGTGTGTGTGTGTGTGTGTTGTGTGTGTGTGTGTGTGTGTGTGTGTGTGAGTGTGTGTGTGTGGCAAGTATGGGGACACAGCATTAGAATGAGGGTATTTATGGCACATTGTCGGGCACTGCAGCACAGTGACTGCGTGAACCATTCACATCCACACACACTGACTATGTCACATCAGCACTCTTGGTCTCCCCCCCCCCAGAGCCTCCTCCTTTTTCCCTCCCTTTTTTCTCCTCCTTGTATGCATACCACTCTATTACTCTATCCACTGCATCTGCTGTAGCAGGTACCCGGGGAGAAACTCTGCTGCTGCTCGCCCATGCGATCAGCCTGATGTGTGCAGTGCCCTATTCCAGCGGAGAAAAAGCTTGTGGTGACAGCCTCGGAGACAGACTGATTACAGCATTCCATCAATCCCCTCTCATGGTCCGTTCCTTTGCAATTGGAAGCTGACAGAAGCCCACTTTTTCCATTTTTACCTTACCTCTGTTTTTCCGGTCTTTCCAACATGTAGTGGCCTTCTTTTTTTTCTGTTGGTCCCCTTACCCTGCTTGCTTGAGTGTTGTGTTGACAAGCTGACACAAACCCCTGTGATTTTCACACCAGGATGCAGGGAGCAGGAGAAAGGGGGCAGGGGATACAAGGTGGAGGAGAGGAAGAGATGGGGATGGAAAGTGCAAGGGGAGAGACTGGCAGGAGATGACAGCTGACACGGAAAAAAAGTGGAGCGATGGCAGAAAGAGCCATGTAGAAAGCAAATCAACAATTAGTAACACCTTACATAACTCTCAAAGGGGGCCTGCTAGGCATTGATTTCAGGGATCACGGATCACTGACTGTAGACATTTGAGTGATCACAGAGGAATGAGAGGATGGATTTTGTATTGTAGAGGAATGGTAGAGAATGCCCAGGGTGGGGGGGCATCAGCTGAGGGGGGAGGGGTTTGGGTGGATGAGCGGGTCCACTCTCTAAAAAAAGGGTCCATGTCTGAGCCAATATGTTCACAATGGAATAACGGCTGAAAGGAAAGGCTAGGAGGATTAAACTCGGGCAAAACAGCTCTTAAAAAGCTGTTAGACTGCAATTTGGGCACAAAAAACACAGAATGGGAAAAAGATAGTGAGAATCGGTGGGTGGGAGTGCAGCTGGAATGCATATGGGAGAGAAAGGATTGAATGGAGGCCGGGACACATGAAGGTATGAGAGAAGAGACCATCTGCAGAGCCACAAGCTGAGGCTGTTTGCAATGGTCCAAGTACAAAAAACAAAAAGGAGGTTCATCACACAAGCAGTGCATGTGTTGGGTGCCACGCTGCAACGAGTTGGTGGGTGGTATCTGTTGTTAGTCCCTCTTCAAGCTCTCAGAAGTTCTGTAGGAGTCGTGGTAATGAGCTTAGTTGCCAGATCAAACATGAGATGGGTGCAGGGTCCCCTTTGGGACATACTCTTGGGTTCAGCTACCTCAGCACAACTATCTGTTTGCACACACACACACACACACACACACACACACACACACACACACACACACACACACACACACACACACACACACACACACACACACACACACACACACACACACACACACACACACACACACACACACACACACACACACACACACACACACAGGAAGGGAAAGACAAAAGAGCCTGACTCAAAACAAAGGGATAATAATTCCATACAGAGAGAAATGGAGCTTGCATTTTCTAGCCCGATTTAGAAGCCTTATCTAGACAAGGCACAATGGATGGCATTTGGGGAAAGGGGTTGTTTATTCCAAGCTTGACACTTTTCTGCCAATTGCCTTGTTTTGTACTGGGGGTTTTCTGGGGGTCTGTTCTTTCCTCCTCATTTTCTCCTCTCAGCCACTTATTGTGGAGAACTCACACCAGCTTGGCGCAGGATTCTGGCTCTACCACAGGGTCAAAAACGCGATATCAGGGCTCTATTTTTTTTACATTTTGAATTATTTCTGCAAAGAGCAAATTGTCCAGTCAAGTTGAGAGCACTTATATTTATAGACCCCACAGGACTGGAGGTTGCACTCTTTGCACTAGATGGGAACGGGGACATGGAATAAAATCAGGACTAAAATAGGGACTCTCTGCAAACGCAGCGCGGAGCCTCTTAAGAGTGAATGAACATGTGCAGTTGAGTGTCATTGTAACAACGCAGGGAAATGGACAGAGTGCACCGCCGGAGCCATTACAAACAAGAAACTCTGAAGTTATTTTATATATTTTTTTATTCCTGACGTTTTGAATTCTGATTTATAGCCATGGTGTCTTTTTTTTGGGCAGATTATCAAAATAGCATAAAACATTATGACCGTGGCTATTTGGTACTAAATGCAATGTACTGTGTGTGTTAGATCCCAAATGTATCAAAAGGTCATCTGCAGTGCAATTATCTTCCTCAGTCTTTAACATCATGGCCGGCACACCACACACACACACACACACACACACACACACACACACACACACACACACACACACACACACACACACACACACACACACACACACACACACACACCCCCCCCCCCCCCCCCCCCCCCCCCACACACACACACACACACACACACACACACACACACACACACACACACACACACACACACACACACAGACACACTTCCATATCCAATCTAATTCTATCAAGGCAGATGTCCAGTGGTGGACGGATCATTGCTGACATCTGTCCATCTCTTCCTGATCCTTCCTGATGTGGATGTATCTCTATCAGCTCAGATGAGGGGGAGAGAGAGTGCAGGCAGCATCGGGGCAAGGCAAAGCTCTTAAATAGGTTGCGTCCAAGTCTGAGAGGCTGTTTTGCACTTAAGTCCGACCATGTGACAGCAAAGTCACTGTGTCAAAGTAACTGCTAAATGTGCCCTCCGGTGCCTGACAAGTCGCTTTCCATATTAACACTGCCCCACCCTCCACTCATTCACACATTCAGATGCTTACACCCACATGTACACAGAAATAGCACAACTTAAGACACAAACACACGCGCGCATGCACACACACACACACACACACACACACACACACACACACACACACACACACACTGAGCTCACACAGGCGGGCAGAAATGAACACACACACACAAACTTAGCCCCATGTGCATCCAGCAGCGTGAAATGATATTCCATTTTGAGAAATCCGGATTAAAATGTATCAGGCCAAATGTGTTTTGACCTTGTTACTGGGGGATGGAAAAGTGCTCATACACACATAGACACAGCGAAGGTAAGAAACCAAGTAAATGTTGATGTAATTTGTCGTGATGAGAACTTGGAAATCCAAATTGTGGCTGCCTTTAAAGTAACATTAAGCACACCGCATGTGGTACAATTAATCTATGCCGCACATATTTACCTGCGTAAGAACGACATGGTAAATAACTCACATCTACCGAAGGAATGTGGGATTTCAAGGGGATTCATATCTTTCTTTTCAAATGCGATTCAGTTGCAGCCAACAGACTCCCTATTTTAAGTATAGAGAAAACACTAAAAGTGATGGCGTTGTGGTGTTTGTGTACATCAGCACACCAAGAACGAGCCTCCTCACACCCACAGCTACTTCTTCTGCCCGCCTCTCCTCCATGGTTCCTTTGTCTGGTTCTGTTCCTCCCTCTCTCCCCGTCAGAAATGTATTCATGTAATTAAGCTGCTAATACACCGTCAACGAATTGTCTAATTCAGCAAGGAGGAATTAAAGGAATCTGGCATGAGTCATTAGCCAGTCGAGATGTTCTGTTGAGCATTTTCAATAAGGGATCTGGAGAGCAATGAATCACTCATGTGGTGTGAAGACATTCGCTACAGCACATACTCTGCACTCTATATTTGTACGCCTGCAATTGTATGCCTGTGCGCGTGACGTTAATTGCCATATGTGAGCATGAGAAATTGTATGTGGGTGAGGTAAAGAGAAACAATTCAGTGCATGTAATCCATCCAAACAATAAACCAATGCGGAGAATTATTACCCATTGTAAACATTTAGATACTCTGGGCAAGATAGTTAATTGCAATCAATGTTTGTACTGTTGCAAATACAAAGAGTAAAATCCCTAACCTGCTATGCAAGGGGAGGCATATAAAAACGCTCATCAGAGCACAATGTTAGGGACAGGCAGGCAGACTGTGAAAACAGAATTGTTTAAGGTATGATGGGAAAATGCCAGCCTTCGCTAAACGCCTAATAGCCTGAGCTAGAAGACGTTTCACTTCTCATTGACGCTCTCAAATTGGCCTCTTTTGATCCACAGTGCGTGACACATAAACAGCTACCTGTTTGCACCCACAGCTCAATAGGCTTTCCAGGCACTTTGGTAGCAGGGAGACATTATTTGAGGACTAACATGCATTGTTCTCTGTTATGTTTTCCCTGTTTAGCTATCTATTATCATCTCTTTTGGCCCAGATGGAGAATCAGAAAGAGTGGGCGCATGTGAAAATTGTTTTTTGAGGCGGTTGTTGAAAACCACAGCGGTTGTGTAATCCATGGAGAACTCACGTTCCTGATGAACTCACTGTTTGGCGGCTTTAATTGTGCTGTTGGGTAACAGAGACAGAGGGTGCAAAGGGAGAGGGGGGGGCGAGGGGCAGGGTTCAGTCCATGGTGCACCCCGAGATGAAGTGGATAATTGAGTGCAGAATAAACACTGCCAACAACCTCGGAAGCCCCCCTTTCAAAAAGAAAGAAAAAAACTTGAGAGAATAGAGCAAGAAATAGGGGGGGAGAGAAAAGGGGTGAGGGAGAGAGAAAATCCCAGCTACCCTCTGGGGGGAAAAGCTGCTATTGAAAAGCTATTAAACTTGCATTTAGCAGGATTGATTGGAAATGAAGAGGCCTATTAAAAGAGAGGGACAAGGGGACAATAGTGCGTCTCTGGCCGCCGTATGTTGCCCTCCTTTCAGCAGCTTTCTTTGCTTGGGGAGGGGGAGGAGCCCTGTCTGTTTAAGCGCTCCCACCAAGAGAAGCAGTTCAGGGGGGGCTTAGCACTGCCTGAATAGAACCCTCTTTATCTCCCTCCGTCCCCCTTCCCTTCCATTCTCTTCTGAGCAACAAAGAAAGAGAGAAGGAAAATGAGGGATTTTTTTTTTTTTAGTCTTCTTCCCGACTCAAACAGACACCCCACTTAGATAACCAACCAACTGCCTCTCCCTCTCCTCCTACCTTCCCCTACGGATTAGTTACCTCTGGAGTCTTTCCATCTTCCCCTGCCAGTAGGGTTTGTAATACTCAATCTTTAGCATAGTGGCACAAACAGTTGGAGCCGTGGATCCGTATTCACGCAGCGTTTCTGTATGCGTGTCGAGGCAGGCCAGCCAATCCAGTGAGACCGTGTGCCGTGGTTAAACACAGCAGCAGAACGGCGGCAGGTGTCTCCACTGACTTTCAGCAGGCTCAAACGAATGGTTCCCCTGGGAACTTTAATGGAGTTTTGATTGTTTAACATCCATTTTTACAAAAAGCACACTGAAAGAGTGGCAGATTTGTCCCCTCAGAAATGTGTTTGCTTCATGTCAGCGAGCATATAACCATATGGTCTCGAGAAGAAGTTAAATAACTTATGAAGCGCATCTGACTCTTCCTCTTAGAAGCCAAATTTATAGAGAAAATAAATAATATTTTCACACATGTCGGTCTTGTCTTTTCTCTCAGCAAGTACCATGAAAACAAGAGTGAGCAGACTAGTTCATGGCAGTCTGCCCTTTTTCATTTTCACACCACTTACAATGCGAGTTTTATTTTTCTCATACTACATCTTTGCTGGCACTGCAGAAGTGTACTCATGTTCTTGTAAAATGCCTATGTACCAATTCACTTACTAGCTATTTGGTGATCTTCTCTATGAAATGTTCAATTACCAATCATGAAAATAATATTTCTAAAATACTTTTTATTAACATCTCTATGATTTTCTTTCTGTTTTTACAGCAGCCACCCAAGCAGCCTACTTCTCTCAGCAGCCCCAGGACCAGGTGGTTGTATCCGGCCAGTCGGTGACTTTACCCTGTGTTATCGTGGGTTATCGGGGAATGGTACAATGGACCAAAGATGGTCTGGCACTAGGTGGAGAGAGAGACCTACCAGGTATTATCACTGACCTCTTATTTCTCCCTCTCCTTTCTCACCCGCTTTCTGTGTATTTATTGCTCTCTCTGTCTCTGTCTGTCTTGCCACGATCAATGCCAGGTCTCATTAGAAACCAAGTCCGTCTGTGTCGACCGCTGGAGTTTTACGCAAATTAATGTTTAGAGAACAATGTACTGCAGACAGGTCGGCTAACAGCTGCACACACCGAACTTTAATTTGTTGTTTAGCATTTTAAGGGTCTCGTAGGAAGGTAGATAATCAATTGGCTTTTGTCACACGCTGACATTTAAATGTGTGGCTGACTACAGAGAAGGTGGAGAGGCTTCCTCTTGACCTTAGCCACCCCATCTTTATTGTGTCTGTCTTTAAAGGACAGGCTCCTCATGCAGCAGCCTTCTCACGTGTTGCATTCCCAGCCTCACGCCGCTCTACAGTATAACACAGCGGCTCAATGCCTGGCTCAGTGAGGTGCTGCTTGCTTTCATATGTGTCTTAAAGAGCCATGCCACATTTCTCTTGCCTTTGTTCAGCACACAAGTCTGTTCATTTTTATGGTCCTTTCATAATGTGTTTGTTGTTGTTGTGTGGTTTTGTTTGTCTCTGACTCTATTCTCTGTGCTGGCTTCACGCAGGCTGGACGCGCTATTCCTTAATGGGCGACCCGCTATCAGGCGAGCACAGCTTGATGATCGATTCGGTAGACTTGGCGGATGACGCAGTGTATGAGTGTCAGGCTACGCAGGCGGGACTGCGCTCCCACCGAGCCAAGCTCACTGTACTAGGTAAGATACACAGCTCATGCATGATCCTCACAGCAGGCCCTCGTGCCAAGGCCTACAGGCTGGCAGCGCTTGGGAACAATCAGGGGAGTGTCTTCATCACAAAACACAGAAACATGTAGGCTAAATATGTACTTGTGTATAATGTACAATACCCAAAAATATATTCACATTTAAAAACACAACTTAACATACACTATACTCATGTTAAAAAACTCCTTCCTTTTCTAAACAACTTCTCTATCACCATTAAAGATAAGCCCGCTGTACATTTTGTTTCCTGGTTTAAATCATGTCCTGATAGTATAATTCAAACCGAGCCACGCTCAGCCGAGAGATTTATCTAGAAAAAAGGAAACCCCTCTGCTCTCAGTAGCGATAATCAAGACTGTGGACGTCTAGGATAATGTGATTGCTGCAGTCACAAATGACTTGCGTAGCCGCTTGAAAGTCAGGGTCTGCACAGTTAGCACATTTTACAGTGAGCCACAACATTTGTCAACCGCAAGGCGGTTTTACATTAACATGATGTGAGTGATCTACTTCTTCACACAGAAGCTCAGAGGTGGGGGGTGGGGGGCGGGGGATTAAGGGCCGTATCTTATGGGAATTGGAATCGGCAAAGCACTGCTGGCATCTGGTGGCATGCAAAGGAACATCACTCCATTCATGTTTCCCGTGAATTGTCCATACAGTATACACCTACACACAAGAACCATACGAAAAGAGGGAAAATAAACATGATGGCACAGCTTATGCTACAACAATGTGCAACACTGAATCTGTATGTCGCCATTAAGGTGTGTATTCAAAGTTCTCAAGGGGGACGTGGGCAAAGCTTGGGTTGCCATGGAAAGGCAAGGAGATTGTGATCAAAAGTGGTACATTTCAACTAAATGATGAGATTTAGAGTTCACCTGTGTTTATTAGCCCACCTTCCTGGGTCTAGAGTAACTGTCGGCACAAAGCACAGCTCTGACCACATGCCCACACACAGCCGTACACGACCCATGTGGAGGCAGTAACAGAAGTTGATGAAACTTCCACTTTTACATTTAATGCACTCTGAAAAACCAAGGCTGCTGGATCATGAACAATATATGCATTTCATAAATATATAAAAAGGAAATCAAGTGCATCGGTCAGGAACCTGAGGTTTATGTTTATGCTTGCACATAAGAGTGTTAAATAGAGAAGGTGGTTTTTCTATGCACGTGCCAATATGTGTGTGTGTGTGCAAATCAATGTGGCCAGATGAGACCAAAGCAACCCTGCACAGTCAAAGGAGTCAACGGCAGGAGTGCAGTCAGGGGAATCGGCATGGAAATTAAAATCACCTAGCATTCGGATTCCATTAGTGTCCGTGCCGCGGCAGCGGAAGGACCTCTGACAATTCAGATACACACAGTGAAATTGGTTCGGTGGAGGGAGCGAGAAAGGCCAGCACAAACCCCATGTTTACGCCTTCTCATATTGGTTGGGGAGATAGACGCCTTCATCAGGGGTGGCACGCTTGGCTTGCCAGTGATGCGTGCGAAACCATGCAAATAAATGAACAAATAAGCAATTCTGTTGAAACATCACTCTGCAACAGTCAGAGCAAATAGAGTAAAAATGCTAGTCCCAAGAAAGGAAATAAATATGGTTGAGTCTGTTTTTCTACGAAATGACAACTGTTCTCTGCCATCTCTCCTATCTGAAACTACACCTTGTTAAACAGACACATGGCCATAAGATGATATTGTTTGCCTCTTTTGCTGTTGCGAAGTATTGATGCTGTGCTAAGAGCAACAGCAACTCAATAACAGTATGACTTCTTTGTGGTTCTGCGCTGGCCTGGAGCTGTAATGAGTTTTTTTGTTTTGAGTGGTATGTTTGTTTTTCTTTACAGTTCCTCCTGCAGACCCTGTGGTGGAGGGCGGCCCTGTTGTACGTCTTAAGGCCCACACACCACACAATCTCACCTGCAGAGCCTCAGGAGCCAAACCTGCTGCCGAGATCACCTGGTACAGAGATGGAGAGGTCATGGAGACGGCAATTTATTCCAAGGTACAGTGAGAACACATACATGCCCAGCATTATCATTCAATCACTAACAACCACACAGTATTACAACACATATCAGCAGGCAGAAATACATGCAAAGCTTCTCAAAACAGAAGTATTTTTCTCACAGTTTTTTTGTTTCTATCACCACCCTTCTCTCACACAATTTGTTCGCTCACTCTCTGCAGTCCCCCTCCCATTTTCACTCATGCCTGACCCAACCTCCCACCCCACCTCCTCCTCCTCCCCCCTCCCTCCCTCCCTCCCTCCCTCCCTTACCCCCTTTGCTCGCTAATGCAGCGACACTACAGCATAACTGGAGCATGCCAAAGCTCAGACAGGCATGAGTGTTTCATACAGTAGAGTTTCTGCAGAGAAGAAATCCCCCACAACAATGCAGAAACACAATGGGGATGCGCCGGAGCGTGAGCCAGCCACGGCTGGGAAAGTGTCACATTTTTCATGCTCTCTGACCACGCTAAACGACGCTAAACGCCACATTTAAGGAGGCGAGAGCCTGGAGTGAGAAAGGAGGGAAAGAGATTGGAGGAGGGAGGGAGGGAGGGAGGGAGGGAGGGAGGGAGGAAAAGAAGAAAAAAAAGATATATATAGTGTTAAATAGTGAGATAGCTTTATGAAAAACAGCATTTCTAACATTAAATGTGACTGGGGGCAGAGAAAGCGTAGTCCTAGTGAGGGGTGGTGACAGGCAGGGAGGTGATTTGATCTAGCATAAGAGTGCATTTTGTGTCTCTGGCTGAGGAATGAAAGCTGGCGTCCATTGATTTGAGAGTCCAGGGAAATGACTAAGCTCGCACTCTTCCTAAGATGTGTGACACCCAAAAAAAAAGACACACAGGCACCTTGGCCATCACAGTTTGTTTGTGTGGTGTGTTTGTGTGTGTGTGTGTGTGTGTGTGTGTGTGTGTGTGTGTGTGTGTGTGTGTGTGTGTGTGTGTGTGTGTGTGTGTGTGTGTGTGTGTGTGTGTGTGTGTATTTGTGTGGGTGCGTGTGTGTGTGAGGAAGAGAGGGAGATAGCGGTGAGTCATATCCTCAGAATCTACACCTTTCCTCACTTAGGAGTATTGATTTCGGTGAGCAGTAAATAGATTTTAAAAGATGATGACAAACAAGGAGCGCTGACGGGGAACACTCTCAGAAATGTGGGAACAGCACAATATCCCCCGCTGCACCATAAAATATATGATTTAACTGCCATGCCAAAGAACGGGACGGCAATTCCAACGCCTTACCCCTGAAAATATAAGACCTGCAGTGTCATAGAGATATTCCTGAAGTAGTGTGATCACGAATAGCAAGCGACTTGCTTTTGCAGCTGATGTTAAGTTCTACTCAATTGTAAGAGTCTTTCTTTAAAAAGGCACAGAATGTTAACTGTTGCTCCGGCATCCATATAACAGTGTTTGTGTAACTCTACAGACAATGATGGAGGATGGAAAGAAGGAGTCAGCTGTCAGCATGCTCCCAATTGTCCCTGAGGACAGTGATTCTGGGCGCACCTACACCTGCAGGGTCCTTAACCCAGCTGCTCCCGCTGGAAGACAGACATCCATCACTATCAATGTCCAGCGTGAGTGTCCCGGCAACAGCAAACACCAACATATTTGTGAATGCCGTGTGCAGCGATCAGTAAAGCACATTTAATTCTGTCGCAGTATTAAAAGGTGAACGGTGCCAACACGATGGCTGAATCCAATTTGTGTCAGTAACATGAAGGTTTTTCCATCCAACAGACCCTCCTTCAGTGACTCTATCAGTGCAGCCGCAGACTGTGACCGAGGGAGCCAAGGTCCTCTTCATCTGCTCTGCTTCAGCCAATCCTGAAATCACCGGATACAGGTATCCATCCTGCATTTCTTCCCTCTTGTGCTGCCGCCATACATGCAGAGCCAGCAGTCTTAAGATGATGATGCTGCACAATCGCACCATATTTCAAGGCATTATTTGCTGCCAACCAGAGTAAAAATGTCATCCAAAGAAAGCAGCACAATGTGTGGTAGATTCATTGGGTAGAATGTGCTGCTTGATTGACAGCGTTTAATTATGATTGACACAAGCCATGAATCGGCTAATAGCCACTTTGCTACGCATGGCTTAGTATCTTCCCTGAACTAATGCGGCTGTATAATGTGATTATTCATCTGTCCCAGGTGGTCAAAAGGAGGAGTTCCCATCTCTGAAGCAAATGGGGACAGCCTTGAGGTGACGGTGGACTACTCTTACTTCACAGACCCCGTCTCCTGCGAGGTGTCTAACTCTGTGGGCAGCACCAATGTCAGCACGCTGGTCGATGTCCAATGTGAGTTTAATATATACAGTGTGGTGTAATTTCTCGAGGTATATGATTTGTAAAAGCAGTTTTATTATTGATTGTAACTGACTGTTGTTCACCCCAGTTGGCCCCAGACTAATGTCGGAGCCAAAGCCGATGACTGTGGATATGGGGATGGACGCAGCCTTTACTTGTGCTTGGACTGGTAACCCTCCTCTGACCCTGGCCTGGACCAAGCAGGGCTCCAGCGTGGTAAGGCAACAAACACTAGTCGCCACTTTAACTTAACGCTTCAACACCATCCCTCCAGAGAGAGGCATTCACTTAAGGCCTTGAGGCGCGAATCCCTCACACATTTCCCCACAATCCTGAATCCTTAACACCTCCTCTCTCTCCACGCTCCCCGAGGGGCAAAGCCTCTGGCAGGAATCTGTCTGTCCACTGACAGATTCATACTGCATAATCAAGGCACATGTCATAACTCTTATTAACAGATCAATCAATCTGTGGTTCTAGAAGAATGTGACTTAAACTCTTAGAACAGCCTTAGATGTTAAAAAGGGCTGACGTCACTGCACTTCAATATTTCCTAAAAGTCCATTTCCGTAGGTGGAACAAATTGGACATTTCCACCTACGCTTTACGTCATTCTGGTAAGAGTCTTTCATTGGGGACATCCCATAGGAGCGTCTCTCCTGGCGACTAATATAATTCCTGAGGCGATGCTAGAGTAACCACCCTCCCCCCCAAGCAAAGATTGCTGTGGGATGGCGTAAGCGATAGTCATCTCAGAGGGTGAACACTTTCAGGCACTCTGAGTGGAAACGCAGGCATTTTTCTAATCCACCCACTGCCACTGTCCCTCACACAGTAATGGATTAATTGGGTTACTCCATAAGTGAAATAAAAAATTGGAGAGAGTGTGTGTGTGGGGGGGGGGGGGGGGGGGGTGTAGAGAGGAAGGAGGACGGAGTGGGGGTAAATGGATTAATCACAGCTTGATGGAATGACAGGATCAATGAGCTAAAGAGTGAGTGAGTGTAGCAGCTCCAAAGGCTAGGGCCCACTCGCACCATAGTGCTCTCTGTTCTGTCCCCACTGTTTAATTACAACAATCTCCCCAGCAGCACGGTCACTCAGCGATGGCTGGAGTGCTTAATGCTGTGATTAAAGCTGTTCACAATGAAATTAAACTCAAACCACCAGCATTTGTTACAATGGTCAGCCCACCTCTGTGCTGCCTCCACAATGAGTTAGCCACCGATAAAGGTCCAGGTTTTTCTTTTTTTCTGCCTCTTCTCCCCACCACCTCGCTCTTTCTCACTCCTTCTCTCTCCGACACTCTTCTCACTTGTCTCTCTGAATTCCTCACCAGGTCCTCAGTAATGGCAACACCTTGCAGCTGAAGGCTGTTACCCAGGAGGATGCTGGAACATACATCTGCAAGGCCATCGTACCCCGGATAGGAGTAGGAGAGAGAGATGTCACTCTGACCGTTAATGGTGAGTGGCTTTTCGGAGTATCCACCGTGGGTTCTAATGTTTTTTCACTGATGTGATGATTAAATAGCATCACGATTGATATGACAATTTTGCATCGGGCAGTATTTTTATTTTATTTGTATGTTCTGCTCGTTCTTTCTTCCTCACACCAGGCCCACCGATCATCACAGTGGACGCCACGCAGCACGCTGTCAAGCACTCCAAGGGCAAGCTGGAGTGCAGAGTGGAAAGCAGCCCCCCACCTGATAAGATTGTAAGTTATCCCTTGTATTTGTCTTGCGTGTCGTTCACTTGTTCACTTGTTCACTTGCATACTTTGCACCCCCACACCCCCCATAAGAGACATCAGTCGGCGCAGCTTTACCCCTGACCTCACCTTCACACCTTTGCAGCCAACACGTCTCCACTTCACTCGCTAGCCGACACACACACACACACACACACACACACACACACACACACACACACACACACACACACACACACACACACACACACACACACACACACACACACACACACACACACACACACACACACACACACACACACACACACACACACACACACACACACACACACACACACACAACTGTAATTGCTCCGACATTGACTGTAGAGACATTGGAGTTGGGCGAGCTGTGGGAGACCGGCTTCCTGCAGGTTTCAGCCAAACCGCATTCAATTAGCGGCCCAAGAGGCATCACTAGGCTGACCCTATTGAACTGCTGAACGTACGCTGGGCTGAGAGAGGATAATTAGGGTGTGAAGAGGAGTGAGAGAAAGGTGCCCTGCTGGCCCTGCGCAGGAGAAGGCAGAGAAGAGCCTTATTTCATAGTGCAGCTACCTAAACCCTCCTCAGGCCTCACCTGCAGGGCAGACGTGGGAGGCAGCTTAAACATGAGCGTGTGAGCTGTGTCAGCCACGTAGCACGTTAGCGGTCGAGAACAGAGAGAGAATCTGGTGTTCAGTCAGCGGCAGGCCAGGATCTGACGATAAACAGGCCTCTGCACACTTCATAGACAAGTGACTTACTCCCAGTTGTCTTTTCTCATTCTCCTCTCAACAGGTGTGGACCTTCGGAGACGTGAGCCTGTCATCTGGTTCCTCCGGACGTTACTCAGTGCAGATGGTCGCCGGTGACCACGGAGTGCTGTCCACCCTGGTGCTGTCTGAGACTTTGGCGCAGGATTTCCAGCTGCGCTACAACTGCACCGCCTGGAACCGCTTCGGCACAGACACCGCCCTGGTCACACTGAAGGAGCAAGGTACAGAGAAAAAAGAGTAATAACCCCCACTAGAGCCCTCCGCAGAATTTACAGTGATCCTCTCAATCCTTGCTGCGAAGGGGGCCAGATTAGGCGACAGCAGTACTCCCGTCTCGTGCTTATCTTAATTATACTCCTCCAAATCGATATGATTTAATCAGCAGATGGTTCCTTTAATGAATATGTTTGCCCCATAACGTAGATATTGATTGGGGGCAAAAGTCAATTAGAGGAAGCCACATGCATTTGCGGTTGGGCTCGTATTCTCTATCACTGTCCCAGAGCCAAGTTAAGCATCTAAGGCTGCAGCCCTCTTTTAAGTGATCTTAAAATAAGCTAGTAGTACTACTCCACTGTGCTAGTGGAAGCCTTTGTTGCAGCAGACACCAAAAATAAGGTCCTCGCCAGCAATTTACATCAACGTAGCCGAGTGGGGTCTCTGGAGAAATGGACGGCGGTATCTCCTGGAATCTCTAATTAGATTACTGTCTGTTGCTTCATTGCATGTCAGGCCGTGTTACCCTTCTTTCAGAGAGATTATAGACAATAGCCCGGCTGAGGGATGCCAGATTGCCCGCATGAGTATATGCTAGCTATCAGCGGGCAGGGGGCTTACCGCAGATGAATTGATATAGGCGCTGACGTTGCCGGGATTAGCAGGACAAATGAAGGGATCTCTTTATTTCTTTTTGCTCTGATCTGTACGTTCTTGACATTGACACTTATGTTCTACTATCTCTCCTGTCAACCCTCCTCTTCTCCTGACAACTATCTACTCCCCCCCCCCCCCCCCCACCCCACCCCACTCTTTTCCTCTATTCCTGTTCTTGTTACAGAAGCCCTGCCGATGTTGATAATTGTGGGGGGAGCAGTAGGTGGAGGCTGTGTCCTGCTCATCTGTGTCATTACTCTGGTCTCCCTCTGCTGCAGGCACACAGGCAAAGGTGAGCTCAATGGTTAGTATGGGCGAGAGGGTCAACAGCCAATTCTTCAAATCTAACACAATCGAGTCTTTGTCATTTGTGTGCTGAAAATGTAACAGTTTGTTACATTTGTGTGCCGTTTCACCCTGGAATAAATGTGTTTTAAATTGTAATGGAGAAGTATGCTCGTTTACTAAAGCTACTCTTCTTTTTAATCCTTGCAGGTAAAAGGTGCACTCGTCTATCCAAGAGTGACATCAGAGTTCAGATTGTTCATAGTGATCACAACGCTACACGTGGCAATGATGATGAAGAAGATGTCAAAGAGCCAATGGTACATTTCTTTGAGCACCGTCTTTGTATTCCACATAGATATCTCTATTGATGGAAAATTCACAGCAACACCGTACTGCTCCGACTTTGTTTTGTTCTTATTCAAGTGAGGTCATGCTCATCTAAATAATTCTTCAAAAAACTCTCGGTCTTTCCCTCAGGCACCAAACAGCAGCGAGTCTCCTGGGACGTCGCGCACAGAACACAGCGACCTCCTGGAAGAGGAGGAGGATGAGAGATCGGACATCAAGGTACAACTGAAAAAACAGTCTTAAAGAAACACTCTCAAAACAGCGAGAATGCGTTCTTTTCATCATTAATGCATAAAACCGAACCATGCAGAGTTCATGATTTATCTTCATTCTCATAGGACCCCACCAATGGCTACTATAATGTCCATGGTAACGAGGACCGCCACATCCGCAGCAGTGGGTTCTCTGAATATGTGCCCAACACTCGGCCAGTCTACACTCCATCGCAGCTGCCCTCCCCCAGCCCTATATACGGTCAGCATGGCACCCAGCCTCGTGTCTATGACTTCTCCCACCGGTACGCCACCACCACAGCGGGCAGGACGGCGTATGAACAGCAGCAGGCTGCCCAGCAACAGCCCACCCAGCCAGCTAGCATTTACCCCACTGACCCCGCCTACAGTGGCTCTGCTTACCTACCACCCGCCACCTATGGCCGCGCCTTCACCAGCTACGTTAAGCCAGCTTCCTATGAGAAGGTGGATGCGTACGACCAATCAGATCAGGCAAGCAAGGTGTCCAGCTCGTCTCGCTTTTCTTATGCCTCTTCGCAAGTATCCTCCCAGCAGTCTGACTATGGCCGGCCTTCACAACGTATGCAGACGCATGTCTGATTGGACAAAATATTTTGAAAAAGAAGAGTACAGGAGCAGTGAGTCAATAACCATTGTCACCTCCACATTCAAGTGTGGCTGGACTAACATGAACAGAGACTTACTTAACTCGGACGTTCCTTCAAGGACATGTTTGGACAGTATATGGAGGGAGCCATATGATTTATGTTGGTTATTGGATAACCAACCTTTATTTGTTGTGTTGGATGACGGGATCTACAAAAATGCTGACTGTAGAACTCCTGAGCTGGAGATTTCAGCAGATTGTGATGTTCAAGTCAGAGTTATGATTACAGTGTGATACCTCACCAGGTAATGCCTACATAATGGCCACCCAAACCTGTGGAGATATTCTGTCAGTGCAAGGGCCAACTAGAAAATAAATGAAATACATCTCCTGAATTTGGGTGGCCAAAATGACTGGGGTAGCTGTTTACCTGCCTTTCAGAGTCTACTGAACTATGAAATGTGACCTCTTAAATACTGAAAGAAGACATTAGAAGCGAAGACATTAGGAGGTTCAAAAAAGCTGATATGAAAGACCTACTGTTGTCTGTCATTTGGTGTTTTGTTGGCATGCGAAAGAAATTCTAAGCACATTTGTGTCGATCATTCACAAAAGGCTGAGCTATCCACAGAGAAAGACAAACTATTCTGCACAACAGGCTAGCTCTACTGACCAACAAGTGCTACGGGCACTGTAGAAGTTTAATCAGTGGTGGAATACTTCTGGCCTGAGCTGTATTCCAGAATCTTCTTCTGATTTTAACCCTAACACGTTGGATAGCAGTGTTGCTTACCGGTGGAGAAGGAGAAAGAAGAGAATGTGTATTTTAGCCATCATTGTAATGGAGGGCTATTTGTTAACTGTGTTGTACCAAGATGGACACGATAAGGCCATGAAAACCCAAAGATGGTGATAATTGTATGGGGGAAAACTGGGGCTGAAGCCTGCTGTCCATTCCCTGGTACTGTTTCTGATTGTTAAAATGAAGACGAGGCTGATACTCGAACAATCAAAAGTGGTGGTTTGCAGAATGGGGGCAATCTTGAACTTGAAATAAACTTGAATGCAGCGTCATCTTCAGCAGACTCAGTTGGGGAAAGACATGTAAGGTTGTCCTAATGTGGACCATACACTTGTTTTACATCTCAATCAAATTGTCTCAATGTTTACAAGAAACAGTACTACCCTGAAACACTTAATGATCTGTACAAATGGCTGAGCCCATACTTTCTCTCTGTTGCATGCAAATGATGTGTCTAGTGAAAATCTTCAGCGTTTATATTCATGTCCATTTCATGTTTGAGACATTGGTTTCTGCACCTGGCCCAGTTGCATTCCACTTCCTGGATGTTTCAGTATGGACGCCTGTACTGCCATTTGTCTAAAAAGCTGTTACCAGGCAGCCTGATGAGAACAAATGTCACAAGTAAGGAGGAAAACATCATCGCTTGTCTTTATTTTTATATTTTATATAAGCCTTAATGTACAGCGTGTAAGCTGCTCTATTGTAAAGTATCTTTATATACATATGTATCTTTCTTGGTTGATTTATTTTGTTCCACAGAATTTCTTCTCTAAGTTGTTCATCAATCATTGAATGCAGTTACTATGCTTTTTTTTGGAACAACTAATTGCCATGTGTTTGTTCATTCTTTTAATAATGTATTAAGACTTTATTTGGTGATAATGAGCTATCGTTGCTTGTACCTTTGTACACATATTTATATTTAAATAAAACCATTTCCGATAAACAACTGGCTGGTGTGAATCCTGAGAGTTAATCAGCCTGCCGAGGAGCTTCGGTGGGCATGGGGAACAGCGACAAAACAAAGCTTCCCATGTAGCAACAATGATGAATACATAAATTAGCAGCACTGTCTATGTTGATTTTCCTATTCCCCCAGCGGTGCGCTGCTTTTAATGAAGACAGATGAGATGGTGGAACCCCCACTGTATGTGTATCCCCCTCCCGAAGTCGACAGGCCCATCTCGAAGGGTAATAGGATAGAGCTCAGGTATTATTCGACAATATGAGTTCAGCTTGTCACCTCTGTTCCCCAGGCAGGCGCGCTGCTCACGGCGGGGAGGAGAGGTACATGCTCATTACAATTCTTCTGTGAGGAGAGACAAGCTCTCACAAGACACGCATTTATTATGCACAACATAATACAAAGCGAGACCTAGTCGAAGACAAATGATACAGGTGATGCAATTAAGTGATGAGGAATACGTTAAAATATGTTTATTGCTAAGACTCATTAGTATAAAAACATTTGCAAGCACAGACAAACAAACAAAGGTTATAAAATCTCCATATTCCAAAGACACTGTACAAGAAAATATCTTAAAGTTGAGGCTTCTCTCCGCTTTCACACAATACACATTTACAATTATGAAAAAGAGATCCATTGAGTAATACCTTCAACATTTTTTTCTTCTTAATTTTTACCCCTTAAATAAATAACACTTTTGCAAATCTTTGGTTTGCTTATCCAGACAACAATATTTGCAAGAATAATCGCAGATAAGAGCAAATATAAAAGACCCATCCTGTCAAATTTGAGATTTAAAAGTTCACTGAGTTTGCAGTGACCAAAGAGAGGAAACTCCAGACCAGACAAGCCGAGTAAGCATCTGTAAATATGTAATACAAATACTGATCTATGACTATGACCACTGGTTTGATCAACAACAACTAAAAAAGAAAAGTACAGTTGGTACAATTCGGTTTACCAAACATGACTTTTTGGCTTGAAAATGTTTGTATGTTATGAAAATGCCCCTGCATGGATTTGAGCATCATGATGATTCTTTATCTTGTTCTTTTGTTTTTAAATCATAAAAAATACATGGCAATGCAGACAGCGCTAAAAGTTCATGTTTACTGATAAAAACTGAGACTAATGGCTAAATAAAAATAGTTTAATCAATATAAAAACCTATGCAATGCTTTGGAAAATACATGTAGATAACTTGTTTGTTGCAAATAGGCCGAACCCCATTTACGGTCTGATAGGATATTCGATTAATAAAAACCTCAATTTATAGTTATTTACAGCATTAACCGACTGGCACAGTTCCAAACTGACTGCAGCCCAAGAGAGCCAAAAGAGACATATTTCCTTATTTTTAAACTATATAACCTTTTCAGTTTCTCCATCCATCTTAAAAAGTTACATTTGAAAGATATTAGGAACAAAATTGTTAGAATATGTATATTTCCTCATTTTCTCTTAGGATACATTCACCAGTGAAATATGACTATTTTGATGTGTGTCAAAAGACACTTTGCAGAGTTTCGTCTACATAGAATAAGTTGCTTTAGGTCATTCAGGAGAGTAGTTGGGTCGGTGCAGCAGTATCCTCAGCTGTCTGCTGCTACATGAATAGATCTTGGAGAGACTTGTCCTGAATACGACTCAAAGTTCCGTCTCCATTATTTTTAGCACTTTGAAGTTGTTCCCCGTTCTGTGTCCCTTTTCTGATCCTACCGAGCTCATCAAATCCCTGTCTCCTTCTTGATCCAGTCTACCAGCTTGGTGACGCGCGTGTAAACACCCGGCTTGTTCCGACGAGCACAGCCCTCGCCCCAGCTCACGATGCCGGCCTGGAACCATTTCCCACTCTCCTCGAAACACACCAGGGGACCCCCGGAGTCTCCCTGGTGACAAGAGAGCAATTATTAGATCGGCTTTGGATGTGAGAGCATGATGATTATACGGGTGTGAAAACCTTTCTACATCAGCCTTTTGTCCTTCTATTCTATTTTGGAGAACATGTTGATTGGTCTCACCTGGCATGCGTCAACTCCTCCGGACAAGAATCCACTGCAGAGCATTCTGGAGGTGAGTTGGCCCTCGGTGACAACGTTACACACCGTGTCGTTGATGATTTTCACACTCGCCTTCTGCAGTAGCTGAGCCTTTGAACCTGAAAGAGCAGGACAAAGGGGTCACATGGCCTCTGTGTTCGTCACTAACATCAAAAGGTGTTAATGGTCTGGATTAGTGTAAGCTAATGAAGGTTTAAGAGGCTTCCCAGGAGAGCCAACGTCTGTCTTGATATATGGATATGGACGGAAGGCTTAATGGAATAGAGCAGATGAGATAAAAAGATGAGAGGGGAAACTAGAGGGAGGGTTGAGTGGAAGAGAAATATGTCATGATGGGAAGGATAAAGAAATGGGAGGGACATTAAAGGAAAGGCGGAATAAAGGATGAAATGAGAACGAGATAAAGGGAAGAAGGAGGAAGTAGGCAGGGGAGGAAGATGAAGGACAGAGATGAATAACTCATTTTGAGAAAGATGGGGGAGGAGTGGGATGTCTTAAATTTTAGTTGGATATGCAGAATGGGAAAACACAACTGTAGAGTGGGTCACTCCGAATTGAGAGAGAACACAGCATAAATATATAATAACCAGTAACAGTGAGAAACAACAAATGACAGTTCTATCCAAAATGTTCAATTCATGCATAATACCTCCTTCTCGCATCGCGCCCCAGCCTGTGACCCAGCAGGACGTGCCTGCAGGGAAGATGTGGGAGGGAGCGGGTAGGCAGATGGGCTGGATGGTGTTGGTGAACTCCAGCGGCTCGCTGAGCTCCAGCAGTGCAATGTCATAGTCAAAGGTCATCTGGTTGTAATCTGGGTGGGTGATGATCTTCTTCACTGGACGGCGCTGCACTCCATCCTGCTTGTACTGTTCCTGCATGCCATTGTAGGTCTGCCAGTTGGAGGCAACATGATTCCTTTGGAAGCATTGCAGGGCAAAGGTTACATGGGGGCCAGGATGGATGTATGCAACATCATAAACTTATGTGCAATCTACACATGCCTTGCAACCTATGCTAGGCAACATGATTCCTTTGGAAGCATTGCAGGGCAAAGGTTACATGGGGGCCAGGATGGATGTATGCAACATCATAAACTTATGTGCAATCTAGTAACAATCTACACATGCCTTGCAACCTATGCTAGTAGTACTGTAAACTCAATGGAAAGCAATTCAGCAACCTCTCTAACAGAAAAACTGAATATCATAAACCACAAAGGTAGTGCTGGATTATTGGATTGCATTTCAATTTATTGATATACTGTAGGTGCTAGATCTGTTCATAAATATGCAAATCGACTTACGATGATAGATGACTAAATATCTTTGTTGTGGCTTCCATATAAAGTAATCTAGAAAAAGCTTGAAAATTAAATATCATTTTGTTTATCAAATATCATCAACAACTGAAAATGAACACAATCCCTTCTCAACAACAATAGAGGTTGCTCAGGTCTAACAGCAGGGTTTGTGCTCCACCTACAGGGCACTCTTGTGAATACAGCTCCATGCTTTCATAGTTGAGATGTAAATTCTGCCCCCCTCCCCAAGGTTTTTCTAAATTAACTCCATCAGTAGCTAATTTTCCGATTTAACAATTTGAATAAAATACTCCTCTGTTGAGCAGAGTTCTGTTTGAGAATAATGCATAATGGAATTTAATAAAAAGGTGATGATAAACCAAACACTAATAATGTTTTTTAAACCAAAAAAAGAGTGGATGTATTACTATACTATCTACTTGGTACAGTCTATGGGTGTTTGAGCTGTCACTCACTCTGGGCTGGTGGTTGAAAAGCAGTGGGCGGCGGAGAGGATCCACTTCTCAGATATGATTGAGGCCCCACACACATGCCCATAGGTCAGGAAGTGAAGGCTGACCTGCCAGGGCCATTCCCCCACGGCAGCGTTCTGCCCTCCCACGATGCGGTTCAGCTTATACGGCCTGGTGCCACACGCTGACATTTAACAGAGGATATAATGAGAGAGGAGGAGCATTGGAGGGTAAGAGCAAAATATTTGGAGAGAATGGCATGCATAATCGAAAAAAAGAGATTACTGGAAGCAATCATGATGCTGGCCTTAACTGTTATATGACTCTCTGGAATCCTAATAAGGCACACTGGCATATTAGTTGATGAAAAAACAGACACACCCTGAGGCCTAAATGGAGGAAAAAGCAAAAAACTTCAGGGCTGACAAGAGCTGCTTTCAAAGACGAATGAAATAAATAAAGTAGTCAAGGCCTGGGGCTCTTTTCTAACAGACAGCCCAACGCGCAGCTCAACCCAGCTCTGCTATAATCTAGTTTGAATGACACTGAAGAGATTAGATCCACTTTCAGCTGTTTTAAAATATGTAAAAAAAAAAAGCTTAATTTTGGAAGGGGAAAGAGATTAAAACATTTCTTACAACAGCTGTCCTCGTCTGAGTCATCAGAGCAGTCTTTGACGCGGTCGCATTCGGCATTCACCTTGTTGACACAGTCGCTGTTCCCGCACTTAAAGCTGAACTCAGAGCAGACGCCCGGAGCTACAATGGGGTGGAGACAGGTCCCAAAATCAAAACACATAGCGTATTTCAATCAAAGCGTTAGATGATTGCTAAGTTTAACCAGTAAAATACTATGCAATCAGTGGGGCTTTAAAGTGAGGCTTGAATGCACAATGTGTAGTGATTGAGGAGCAGATTGCATTGATTTGGGGTATTGATTGGGGTTGAGGTCTAATATACCTCTTTGTTCACAGAAGTACAAATCAAAAGGAAATACAAGAAAGTCCTGTGTGTGTGTGTGTGTGTGTGTGTGTGTGTGTGTGTGTGTGTGTGTGTGTGTGTGTTTGACTAGGTGAGTGCAAGGAAAATTGATAAAGAGGGAAGTAGAAAGGGGAGGAAATGTTAGAAAGAGCAGGGAGAATGTGAACAGTGACAGGAAATATGCTTTGTATTATGAATAAAGTTGGCAGTGCAATGTCTTTGTAAAACTTAAAACTTTACAGATGAAGGTTAATTGTTTAATGGTTTGTTTAACATACTTGTTGAATATATTAACTGGCTGGGAAAAATAATAAGTGCTGCCACTTACAGGTTTCACAAGAGGCCTCGTCGCTTCCATCTTCACAGTTTATCTTTTTGTCGCACACAACGTCATGAGACAAACACTCCCCGTTACCACAGCGCCACTCGTTCGGCTGACAACCTGGAGCCAATGAAAGATAGTGATGAGAAAATTGGGCAGTGCTTCAAACAAACTCCATTACGGAATAAAGTGATGACTGAGACAGTGACAAGAGCATTAGCAGTGATGTGCCTTTAATGTTAGCACAATTAGCATTTTATAGGCTTTGCAATACTTACTGCAACTCTTTTCATCGCTCCCATCTCCGCAGTCGTTGACTCCATCGCACACCCAGAGTTTCGGTTTGCACAGGCCATTGGAACAACTAAACTGATCAGTTTCACACTCTGAAGTAAGAGAAAATAGTGTGTATTAAACAATGCAACTGAGGACGATTATACAAGTGAAAAGGGATCGTTCACCAACCCAAATCACTCATATATTGGACACCAGTACCTGCTTCTGAGGGCTTGGTTTACAGTAAGTTACTTCATGGAGCCTAGTGACATTAATATGAAGGTAAGACCGTAACAAATCACCCAATAAACGTGTTCATACTCTTCAGATTTAGTTACCTTTAGACAGTGCCAGGTGAGTCATTTCCCTGTGTTTCTGTCTTAATGCTAAGCTAACTAGCTTCTTGCCTGGCCATGGCCTGTTATTTAAGAGATAAGATAAGATGTTATTTTATTGATCCCAATTTGGGAAATTGTTTTTGTTGCAGCAGCATAAAAGACAAGGCATTTTACAATAAAACAAATATTGTTGTTTAGAAATAAACAAGAATAAAAATAAAATAAAACAGAAAATATACATATTAAGGGGAATTTATGAGCACGGTATTGATGTTCTCTTGTCATATATCTCTCTCAAGAAGGCAAGTAGGTGTTCATATGAAAAGAGGATATGAAATAAGGAAAGGAGTAACGAAAGAAAAAGTGCTGTCTGGTCGTGTGGGAACTTACTGCACTCCATCTCATCGCTCATATCACCACAGTCATTCCAGCCATCACACTTCAGGTCTTTTGCGATGCAGATGCCGGAGGCACAGGCAAAGTTGCCGGGGCAAGCTGTTCCCAAACAACAGAAAAAATATTGAAGGAGCAAAGACAAGAAGGAGAAAAAAATATGATTACCAAAAGAAAGAATAAGGGAGTGACACAGTATGTTCAAAACATCCATCACATTGCCAATCCTTGTCCCTGTTGATCAGAGCCATTATAAGTGGAGTGCTCCTGACTGACAGTGGCAAATCAAATGGACCCAATCAACAAGCTATCTGGTGATTAGTCTAGCTCTTGTTGCAGTTCCTAAGCCTTTATCACTAAACGGCTCCATTTGACTGTCAAACAGCTGCCATCTCATCGTCTCTCAGACTTCACAGCTACTCCCCTAACCCTGTCTGACTCTGTAATGGCAGGCTATGAGTGTCCCTGTCACATCCCAACATTTCAGCCTTCCCGCCAAATGCCATGTAAAAATGGGTGAGAGACGGGACTCTTTACTCACGGTCTGCGGGATCGTAAGCGCTGTACTCGGCACTGAAGCCTTTGTCAGCGAAGGACTCGTCGGAGTGAAACATCACCTCTAGGACGTTGCTTTTGCTGATCAGAGCCAAAGAGGACAATTCGCCACAATACCTGGGACACAAGACATATGTTTAAAGGAAAACAATGTTTTAATTGTTGTAGTTATTCTGATGATTACTTGCTGATCGATATTAGAGAATAATTGCAACCAAAACGGTAATATAAATGTCTCCCTATTTAAACATTGCTGGACTCGCATGACAAGTTCTGCGCGTGCCACCATAGGACACATTGTTCAGAAACATGTATGTATTTGGGAAATAGTGAGCATGCATGCGTTAAGACTGCATACAAAAATGAATACTAGATGTTTTAGATATACCGTGACCAAAACGGGTAAACAAAAAAAGAGCATTGAGACATTTCCTAAACAAAACACTCGTAAAGTATCTGAATAATTACAATATTCTTGTGAGGAAGACCAACTAAAATACATGTAAATTCATAGAAAAACTGAACTGTAGTGGGTCGAAGTTGAACCAACAGTTAATCTGTCAACTGTGACGGTTGCAGGGAATCAGGTGTCATTTAAATAAGTGAATGTCTTACTTGGTGCCCAACACCTCCACATAGTCTTTGTGACATACACGGATATCCACCCCAGGCTCCTTCATGCGGAACATGGTGAACCTCAGGCGTACCTCTTTCCCAGCAGGGACCTACAGCAGAGGAAGAGGTGATTGGTTCATAAAGACCTTATTTAACATGCATGTCACTCCTCCTCCTACACACCAAGAAATGCATCACACACACACACACACACACACACACACACACACACACACACACACACACACACACACACACACACACACACACACACACACACACACACACACACACACACACACACACACACACACACACACACACACACACACACACACACACACACACACACACACACACACACACACACACACACACACACACACACACACACACACACACACACACACACACACAGTGAGAGCTGCGGCAGCAACAGCGGGCTGACAGATGAAGATAGAGGAGGTACTGAACAGCTTGGCTTCCACAGTGCTGCCTCAGCATTCCTCTCATGGCAGGCTAACGGTGGTGGAGGAGGAGGAGGGTGGAGGGGTTTCAGGCAGAGGAGGGGGTAAGGGAGACAAGCAGTGTTTCAAACCTTGATGGTCCACTTGCAGTCCACTGCAGGGGGATAGAAGCTGGGGTGAAGTGGGGAGGTGAAGACTCCTTTGTTTTCAGGGAGTTGGCCGCCACACACTTTAACTGAAAAGAGCAAGTCATAAATTCACATTCAGTAAAAAACTATTTCCTTTTTAAATGGATTTAAAAGAAACAATTACCCACCATTATCACTAATCGTATATAAATTACTCCCTATTTAAACACTGCTGGACTCGCATGACAAGTACCGCGCGTGCCAGCATAGGACACACTTTTCAGAAACGTTTTAAATAGTAAGGTTTTAGCAAAAATGTAAGTATTTGGGAAATAGTGAGCATGCGTTAAAACTGCATAAAAAATGAATACTGGATGTTTTGATATACCCTGAAGGCATGCCATGAAACCAACGTTTCCATCAAGAATTCACACAAGATTATAATTATTGATACACAATGGTCATTTTCTTGGTTAGGTATTCAAACACAAGCAGAACTAAACAAATCAAGGTAAATGGATAAAGTACAGAATCTATCAGTAAAATAATGGCCATTAATCGCTGAACTACCTTTTTCCCTGGGGATGGCTTTGTACTCTGCCAGGAAGCCAGGCCTCTGGACCTCGCTGTCAGTAATCAGATTAATCAGCATGATGTTGCCGGATGACACCACCTCAAGGGGGTTGGAGGGAGGCCTCTGACCGCACTTCCTGTGAGAGAATGATAGGTAGTAAAAAGTAACAGAATCAGAAGCAACTAATTGTTGTATACACTACCATAAAGCAGGAGCTACAAGTCTGAGTCTCTCTCTCTCTCTCTCTCTCTCTCTTAGGAAGCGCAACACTTAGGGAACTCAAATACAGTTGTAATTCTTCTAAGTCAGAAGCACTAAAACATCAATACAGCTAACACAGGTTTACATTTGAAAAGGAAAATCAATAGATTAGCAGAGAGGGGTAGTAAAACATATACATGAGATGAGATGTGCCAGCAGTTGATAGAAAATGCTTAGGCGGAGTTTCAAAGTCAAACATTAGGTGAATTAGCAGAAAGTTTCAGCACTGCTGGAGGCAGAGCAATGGAGGTGTGAATGACGCCGCAAGATCAGCAATACATCTACCTCTAGTAGAATAATGTCATTAGAGAGTATTATATTATGGCTCTCATAAACCTCATGTCACCTTGGATAAAACTGATCGCTCAATAGATTTATAAAATGTTATGCATCGCCTGGTAAAGCATATTTGTTTGGCAATGATTTCAGAGTTAGAAATTGCCTGCAGCTACAACTGATGTTGCATACAGGAGCCTGTAGTTTCAGAATCACAGCCCTCCCCCATAGACAAAGTGCAATTACACACAGTGGTGTAGCAGGATTCGGGTTGGCAACCTTCACAGATTTGAAAGCAGAGGTCTTTTTGAGCCAACTCAATCTCACGAGGTCTCAAAAGTTAACAATAAAAAGAGACATGCAGTGCTAAAGGCTTCAGGGCCAACTCACAAAAAAAAAGTTGTAATCACAAATCTACTGAAAGGAATTAAGTGGAACATGTTTTCCACCCACATCAAAAAGAGCTTTTACTCCTAAACCCTTCTGCAACATTTCAGTCAAGTGATACCTCGTGGTTTTCCTGTGGGAATCACGCAGAACTATATTCCCCCTCCCTCTGATCGTCAAGGCTAAATCAATTAGACAAATGTTGGTTGAACCCTATTAAACAAACCCTACTACCAAGGTGTAAGATCAAATGAGAATTTGATTTGTGTCACAATTTATTTTACAGTGGGAGCAAATCAAGTCAGATTATTGCCTTTACTTCAGAGTCATTAGTGCAAGAAATGCTGCCCCTACCCTTATGACCATGTACCATGACCAACATGTTTTCCAAACTGCCAGGACATTCTCAGCCCTCTGACTTACTCTGTGATGGCCTGCGAGTCATCTGGACTCAAAGAGTCATAGATGGAGACAAAGTCATCTGAGCAGTCATCCTCGATGTGGAAAAAAGGAAAAGAAACCATTATGGCGTCAACCTCTGAAGCTCGTATTTGCCACTGACACCGTGACTTGGGGGGATAGCCATTAGGGTAGCCTGGTGAATGAAATTTCTTTGCCGTGCTGGAAGCCTCCAGACGGAAGAAACACTCATCTGGGAATAAATAAGATTAGTTGAATCATACAGTGTGCATAAAAATGATGAGTAACTTTTATTTGCAATTATGCAACATTTAATTATGTAAAAACAATGACACATTTGAACAGTCAAACTATTCCATCCTTAATGTTATAGATGTATCTGAAAAATAGATTAATGTAAGATGGTACAGCTACTAAGTTAATGTAAATCAGTCGAATCATCTTAATAGTAATACATCA
The DNA here is from genome assembly GCF_949606895.1 of Notothenia rossii. Lineage (NCBI taxonomy): Eukaryota > Metazoa > Chordata > Actinopteri > Perciformes > Nototheniidae > Notothenia > Notothenia rossii. The sequence continues at coordinate 21,050,632 of NC_136905.1, forward strand.
GCAGTGTTAAAGAAAAAAGTGTTTTGTGTGCCTGACGCAGGGATCTCCATCTCTGACTACAGCCGCACATGTACAGTACAGGCCAGGCATTTGTTAAAGACTGGTAGGGGGGGTGAGCATCTAGCCAGCTGGAAAATTACAACTTTGAGTGATTGAAATGGGACACGCTGTACTCACTGGCTCTGGGGTTCCTGGCCATGCGGGAATCTGTGGCTGGAGATGGAGAGAGAGTGGCAGAAAAACAGGAGGAAAGGTAAGAATGGGTCGCTGATGTTGGGTGGGTTGAAACAATTTGATGCATGAGCCCTAAAATATTTGGTTTGCACATTTTCTGTTCAATTTCCCTGCAGTTATGGGAACTGGTGATGGTGTGTAGCACTTTCTGCTCCATCTCACCTTGCCCCGCAGCAGGAACCCATACATCTCTGTCTAACTATCTGGGACAGCGACATCAAATCATACCCACAGAAATCATTTTAAAAGAGGACCAAAAAACCACTGAGTCACAGGGCCAGCGCTTGGCTGTGGGCCAGGACGTGGACAAATGCAATGTGAATGCTGATAGAGCGGAAGGAAGAAAAATGGCTGTCTCAAGCCAGGCCAGAGCCCAGCTAATATCATTAGAGGGTCCAAACAGCATTGAATGTGCAATTTCAGATGCAGCACAAGCAGAGGGGCCTGGCTTATCTGTTATCATCTTATCAGCACAACTCAAAGCAAGCTCCTTTAATACGAATAGAAACCAAACAGAATACCAATGCTGATAGGAGATGACAGTGTTTTAAGATCTGTATTCGCAGAGTTTTATCTTAGGCTGATGTCATAAAAGGCAGCCAGATGTAGCATACTCCATGTTCACCCCATCTTTCTGCCTATTGGTGTAATGATCCTCCCCACCCCCTCCCCCCTTCCTCCTCCCTGGCCCTGATGGTACCTACCTGAGGCTGTGACTTCACTAATCTTGATATCCTTGGTGTTCCCAAGGCGGCGCTGCTCCTTTATGCCTTTCTCCAACACCTCCAGCACTCGCTCCTCTGAGAACTCCGGCTCGATCTCCAGGTCTTCAACAGGAATAATAAACTCGGACCAATAGTAGGCGATGACACCCTCACTGGTAGAAAAAGAGATGAGAGAGAAATGGATGGAGGTTGGGAAGGAAGAGCATAAAGAGAGTTTTTAGTAACAAGCTTCAAAATTCAAGAATAAGCACAGATTAGTAGAACATGACAATTACTGATATTCCTAGTAGCCAAATCAAGCAGATTTACCATTACAGATTGAACAAAAATGTCTAATTCAACTAGCGTCCAATGCTTAACGCATAACTGTCAACAGACCTCATCTAACCTTGATTTTATTCGACAAAATACCACTTTTTGAACTCCCAGGGGGCAGTGCAACATAGCATTTTCTTCATGCAAGATTTATTGTGAACATTTTTTTCATGAAGTTTTCACCATCTGCTCAGCAGTATAAAAAAAGAGAAAAATCTCAACATCTCATTACCTGAAAGCAGTGACCACAGACTGGCTGTAGTATTTTCCGAGGAGTGGATCTTTCTTGTAGTTTTGTAAAAGCTGTGTATAAAAGATGTGTGGTTTTATTGAAAAGAACATGTTAAGGACTGCTTGTCTGCCTGAAGACAGAAGTACAAATTAGCACGTTAACATAAAAACCGCCTCCCATGCAAAGCAAACAACAATGGGATTCTCAATTAAGTGTTTTGCCTTCAGCTGCGAAGTGTACCAGACGAGGCTGGAGTCATTCTTTGTAGTTTTAAATGCAGGTTAGACACCAACATCTATTATGCATATACAACATCTAACGCCAAGAAAAGAGTAAGAAAGCATGAGCAGGTTTCATTTGTAATGTTAGGGATTTAGCAGCAAATGACATTGGGAGATTATATAAATATCAATATACCAAAATGACTATTAGTTTAAATTAGCAACATCAAAAGTAAACTCATTAGCATTTTACTAAAACAACTTTAGAGACAGAGAGGATAAACTATATTTTCTCAAGGACTCTAGAGACAGAATACAGTTAGTTGAACATGACATCTCTATCTCAAGGGTGTTTTTAAGCCAAGCATTGTTTACTTAAAGCCATACTTCCCAATAGTGTAAACACTAACGTAGACCTGAAACTGTTCCTTAAAAAAGCTATCCTGTTTGTTGTTGTATGTAATTGCAAAAAAAGCTAGTACATCAAAAAGCTTTTTCCCCTCAATCATCTAGTGATCTAATATTCCAGCTCCACTCTAATCCTTATTTATGTACGTTTGTGTGCGCTTGATGTTTTTTTTTTTTGGTGCTATCAACTTGCTCCTAAGTGGTGCTACAAACATCTCCACTGCCTCCAATAATAGGAGATGCTGTTGAGGGAATCACGAAGCGAATGTGCAGCGTTTTATCCCGCCCACGCTACTGTGCCTTCAGCAGTAACTCTGCATTGGGAGGGGCATTTTTTAAAAGCATTTTCACAGCTAATCCTCACTGAGAAAAGGGAACAGAATGTAACACTGTGCTCAAAATAGTTAACAATAAATAGGATAGCTGAAAGAAAGGCGAAGAAACACAGGAAACTCATCTTATGTGAAACTCACTAGTGCCTCCAGGTTGTCTGCCAATTTGCCGAACTCCTTGCTGTTGGTGTCCTCCAGCTTCTGGTCATACGGTACATCAACCAACTTCATATGCCCACTGTAGACCTGCTTTGAAGGCCCGAGCCGCATATTATAACTGCCTTCTGAATCAGCGTCTTTAACTTCGGGGAGAGGCAGGTGTGAGTTCAGTGTTTGATCAACAAAATGCTCTAAGATAGCTCCCTCTGATAGAAGAGTAGAGCTTTAAAGAGAGCCTGAAGCACCATTTCAAAGTTGTACAGTGTGATCTGATATCCAGCAGACAGTTCGGCTCTCAGAGCAATTAAAGCAGCCAGTTGAATCAAGAGGCTGCTTATCAACACTTCAGAGGCCTTTTCATCAAACACAGTATGAGTAAATGACAAGGACGCTGCGCCTTAGTCTTTGTGACATTTGTCTCTTTTGCATTATTAAAAGCAGAAAGTCCGAGCTGTCAAATAGGCAAACACTAATGGGAAATTACAAAGTCCAAACAAGCCACTCTTACACTCTTCTATCAAAGAGCTGTGTCTTCACAGTAAGTGCAAATGATCCACTCTGCAGTATCTGATGTTATGGCTGTCTTGGCAGTAACTGATTTCAATAATTTAAATATTCAGCTAATTTCTCATTTATTTCTGTTTAGAATAACTTTGATTTATGTCAAAAACTGTCCACCACATGTCCAACATCTCCAGACATATTAAAAGCACTGTGCTTCAAACTTCAAGACTACTCTACTGTGGATGATATATAAGAGGGAAGCATCTAACTATACTCACAGAGAAACAGCCAAATGAGGAATGCTGCAACGGCGGCAAGGATGAGAAGAGCCACCACAACCCCGATCACCATGCCGATCTTCCGCTTTGACGACGGCTTTTCTTTGTTGGTAAGGAAGTCAATCTGCTCGTGACGGCCGTTGCGGCCCTGATGAAGAAAAAGATACACGGTGAGCAAACATACAGCAAGTGCCCCGTGATGTGGATGCAGATCATATTTACTTTAATTACGTGACGTGGGCTTTTCAATGGCAACTGCTGATAGTTGGAGAGCATATATAATAACAACAACAATAGTAATAACGATTATAACAGATGACACATCAAATCGCTGAACATTGAACAAATATATTTGACACTAATTGTCAACATTTGCTGTTTGATTGCTGTACATTTATTTTAAAAATAAATGTATTAACTCTACAAATGTCCATGGTTAATTGGAAAACTTGAAAATAGAAAAGCAGAATGACAAGTAAATCACCAGATCATCCACCTATTTATAACGTCCTTTTTAGATTATTGTATCTCCCTGTGTATTGGTGTTGATAAGTTTTTTCTCCGTCGCCTGCAGAAAGTCCAAAATGTGGCTGCACGCCTTCTTACCTGGCTGAGAGTATATGACCACATCACAGCTGTTCTGGCAGATCTTCACTGGCTTCCTGTCAGTTACAACATTTACTCATTAAAGTTTTTAAATCGCTGCATGGACTGGCACCACACTACCTGTCTGAGTTGTTGCACCCGCGTGCTCCAGCTAGAGCAATGTGCTCAGCTGTGTGTGGTTCCTCTGTGCAGGAAAATAACCACAGGCGCTTACGCTGTGGCAGCACCCAGACTGTGGAGCAGCCTCCCAGTACAAATCCACACTGCTCAGTCTAATGAACTTTTTAAATATTAGCTAAAAACTCATCTCTTTGCACTGATTTTAATACTAGTTGAGCACAACATTTTGATATTTGTATGCGTTTTTTTACGTTTCTAGTTATTGTGCGTTTTAATCTTGTTTTTAATTATGGTTTTATTATTTTACTCCTATTGTGTTATTTTATATTTGTTCCCTGTACAGCACTTTGGTCAACTGAGGTTGTTATAAATGTGCTATATAAATAAATAAATAAAGATTGAGATTGACAAGTAAATAGTTGTATTGATCAAAAACAAAATGTCATTTATCAGCATCTCTTCATTTCTGAGAGACAGTATACATTACATTGCTATACTAGTACAACATGTAAATATCAGTGCGAGAGGAGTGGCTTTCCCTGGTTTTGGCTATGTGGAAAACGTTTAGAAATAATTAGCTTTGCGAGCACATCTAAAAGTGGCATCAATCGCCATTACCACTGCAATTAACCTCTGCTTTACAATAGATATGATTCCACAATGATTGGTTCACCAACAACAGGTTCTGCAGGAACCATCACATGTTCTCCTTTAATATAAATATTAAATGAATAATGCAGGGTAGGTCGTTGGGAACCTCCAAAAGATGATTTGGGTTGTATGCAAACTTCACATATAAAATATATATATTTGTTTTAAAATGGAGAACAACAATGCCATAATTTTTATTTGTGGCATAGCAGGCATAACAACCCCTGGGCCGCCATTTGCCCATCCCTGTCTTAGAAGGTATTTTCCGTAAGTAAACTTATAGAAATAACACTGTCAGCACATTAATCACATACATTTTTTTTTATTTCATCACTGTCCCCATTATGAAAATATGACAAATGTGTAGACCTATTATTATTTTATTTGTAAAACAAACAAGAACAGTTTCCTTTCTCAATACCTTAACTTCAGATATATATATATATAAACAAAAATGGTATGTGTACACCTTTAACTTCTTTCCTAGAGAGACAAGTTCAAACAGGTAGTCACATGGTGGCATACAAGACTGGTCAGACCTGCTCAGGTAGTGGGACGAAGCTACCACACTCACACCTTCAGGTACACATGTTCGTGGGAAGAAATTACATGATTAACTGAGAAGGACCACGTAGAGATTATTGTCTGTCTGTCTGTCTGTCTGTCTGTCTGTCTGTCTGTCTGTCTGTCTGTCTGTCTGTCTGTCTGTGTTGTTGAGCTCTCTCAAGTGGGTGGACTGAGAGAGAGGTTTCTGGCCAGTTAGTAATCAACACACAATGAATTCAGTGCCTGTAGCCCATGAGTGAAGAAGCCCAAGTGCTATTAGGGGTGGAGAATCACTTTGGTATTAAATCAATTTGTCAGATGTGCTGCCCCTGAAGATGGGGGCTCAATTACATGAGTCTAGATGATAACTCATGGCGATTAAGGCCTATTGTTACGCTAGGGCTTCCACACATGCTTTCTAATTGGAATCTCTAACAGCAATCATGGGCCAGAATGAGGAGGATCATTAGAGATGGGGTCAGCGAGTGCTCCAGGGTCTCCCTCTATCAGTCACCCTGATCACAGCCTAATAAAACCATTATATGCTCTCCATCATTTGCCATTCTTCACTCCTAGAAAGAGTTAGTATAACATTTTATAGCTATGTGTAATCGTTTTTTTAAATACCAGCTCAGCCGTGCCTTGCCAATTATTAAACAGGAAGTAATGCTGTCCGTCTCTCAACACAACCAATCATGTGGATGCAGACTAAAACGAAATGTTAATGTTTGACAAGAAAAGCAATCAAAGTTGTTGTGAAATATCCTGCAATCAGTTTTTCCAAGTAGTCTAACCGGTTTAACAAGTGGGAAACAATTTAGAACTGCTGAAGGGTGTGGTGAAAAATGACGAAGACCTCAAGCACAGTTGCAGCTATGTCATTACAACACTGGTCTACAACCTTATTAACAACGATTTGTCTGAACAATCCAGAATTCTTGTCAGGGTATAAACTAGAGATGCATTGTACTTGGCTACTTAGAGATGCTATGGAAACTTTCTCAAAATACACTGACTCAGTTTCTCAAAATAACAAGATACCAAGTCATTATTTTGGTAGAAAAATATTGTCTTCACTGCTGTGCAATGTTTGACATAATGAAGGGTTGTGTAAGTGTAATAATCCTTAAAAGGGACAATATGTAGGATTTGGTGGCATCTAGTGGGGTGATTACAAATTGGAACAAACTGAATACCCTTCCTCTCCCCCTCCCTTTACAATACAGCGATAACGATCTACCAAGTGCAAAACTAAGTACTGTAACGTTGTGGTCTCTTTCAGGACCTTTGCCTTGCTCAGAGGCCATCTTCACCGTAACACAATATTAGAAGCAACTAATTCATGCCATGGCCGGGTTTCTGAGAGCTATGGTGGCCTTCAGGTAATGATAAAACCCAAAATTACTTTTTCTTGTGCCACTGTATGGTTTGTCCTAAAGTAGAAAGATGACCTTGCAACATGGCGTACCTTGTAAAAAGGGACCCACTATATTATAGATATTAAAGTCTCATTCTCAGCTAATATAAATACAATGATTCTTGGTCTCAGCAGAAGACATGTTGACATGTCACAGCAAAGCACATGGGAATAACAAAGTCAATGATTAATGATTTTAAGTAAGGGATGCAACAGATGTATTGTTTTTAACTGATACAGAAATTCTATAGCCAATCCCGATATGATAAAAAAAATTTTTTTTTACATTTTCCTAGAAGATGTTGAGATCAAAGATAGGGGATCAAAAATATTCATAGCGCTGAACTAAGAAATCCCAGCAAAATCATAGTAAAAACGAAACATACAAAATATCATACTGTATACAATTACAACCCTTAAGAATTATGTTAAGTGCTTCAGTTCTGGTATAGTGTTGGCTGACTCTTACTCTGTCGTGGCTTGGAGGGACCAGACATCATTAAGTGCTCTTTGTATTGTGACAAATCAAACTGTCTGGATCAACAAAAAGGCCTACAAGCTTCAGACATTTTTTTTTGTATTTCTCAGATAATCAGCCAGTTGAATGCTGTCCACATTCAGCAACACAACAAATACTTCCTTTATCCTTTAGTCTTAACTGTGGGATAAGTGTGATCAGCGTGTGTACAATAAACATTTTTCTCTAAACCTCCATGTGTGTTCACACAGGTGCAGCCCGATATTTTTCACATTTGCATATAATCTGCATGTTGTTGTTGCAACTGCTCAAGTGGTTTGTCGACATATTTCGAAACGAATGTGTAGTGACTAGAAGCTGACACCGTTTCAGTGACACACAGCAAAACCTGCCAAAAGCCAAGCATTCGGCGCTAAAGTTGAGCTCATAGACTGTATATAGACTAGAGCTCCACGTTTTTAGAATCGCACAGCCACAACATTGTCCAACTCAGGGTGGATAAAATAATATTAAGAAATTGATGCAGCTGAACCAGATAAACCACATTCTGCACATTTGCATATAGTCCTGTTAAAACCTGGAGCCTTCATTACCCACTATGCAACCTGCCACAGATTGGTTAAAGATTTGGGCAGTGGACGTATAAAGAGACCTGGATACAGCCTTTTGAGGCTGCGACACTGTTCATTCCTATAAAAGGTTGCTCAGTAGTGCATAGAGCCAAACAAATAATCTTGACTGTTACTGACTTACAGTATAGTGAGTATAACAGGACCCAGATCTTCCATATCCATGGGACCCTTAGAGATACATAACCCCGCCTCCCACCTCCACTCACACACACATTAGCTTGCAATTAAGGACTAATTATTTAAGTTGATTAAGCTCAACTACATAAAAATGCTGATTTACAGATGTCCTGTTCCCAAGTTAAGTCTATGGGAAAAAGGATATTTGGGACCCATGGCTTTCTGTGGCGGACGCGGAAGTTGTAGTCCCACAGTTTGGCCACAAGGAAAAGGGACAGGCGCTCTCCCTTGAGGGCTGATTTTGGCACATTATACTAGAAGCAGCTAAATCAGTGTCGCTAGAAAACAGAGATGAGGTAAGCTCACTTGTTTTTAATTAAACACCCCTAAATGTATTCACTTTCAAAGTGTTATTCTTCAGCCTCAATTGACTTTGCCTCAAGTGACATCACTTGGAGCAGTTCATCAGTTTTGGCATTGCTCCCTCTGGAGACAAAAAAAAGCTTTAGTAACTTTTTACACATTATGCGGTAGAACCCCTCAGCGACCTGCTAACGGACTTTGATTTGAAAATCAGTAGAGTTCCCATTTAAAACGCTCTCGATCTCACCAGCATAGATCTGTCCTATCCAAACAAATCCAGGAGACTGCTAGCAAAAAAGGGACACTCAAATATGACAGCCAATCAATACAATTTCAGTAGCCTCATATTTACTTTTAGTTAACACCTGCAGAGATCTATTACTTGACCTTAAGCATACACGTTACACAGTTAGCCCCTTATACTGCAGCATCACTGTGTGTGAGGAGGAGTGAGGCTACAGCCTTGTGGCATACTACAGAGTTGCTGCTCAAGGAGGAACGAGGCAAAAGGCTGGGAGAAAAATTGACAAAATCCTCCATAACTGCGTCTTCCTCTTTACAGAACAGAGAAGGACTGAATGAATGCTGTTGGCCTTGTATGGAAGCAGCCTCCATCTGGATTTACACACAGAGAATTAGGGATGTCCCGATCACCTTTTTTTGCTCCCGATCCGATTCCGATCATTTGCCGATACCGATTTTTCCCAATCCGATCTTTATGCAATGCATTAAGAGAAAAAAAAGCATTCAAGTTGTCCCTTAAGGTTATTTTTTTTTTATTTAAAAATTGGATATTCTATCCAACATGGATATAGCTTCTTTTTTTCACAGCAGCATTGGATCAGTTCAGTTGTGCAGCATTGGATCAAAACAAAATCAAGCTTGTCAGTACTCGTTAGCTTACTGCTACAATTAGACACTGCGCCCTGCCCACTCTGTTGCCAGATTTGAGAGAAATAAGCAACCAGGTCTATGAAAACAAGCCCCAAAGAAGCAACACATACATGATGTTGTGTAATTTGAAACCAAAACTAAGGCCTCAGGATGACTTTAAGACTTGAACATGGTCATTTTTGTTTTTCAACATTGAATACAAAAACAAAAAAAAGTATTTATTAAAAAAGAAAAAAAAAAAAAAAAAATCCCGATCCCCGATTTTTTTCTCCCGATTCCGATCTTTTGAAAATCACGTGATCGGCTCCGATCCCCGATCACGTGATCGGATCATCTCTACAGAGAATGTCTTATTCTTATCAAAGATGCAGACATTTGCCAAAGCGGCAAAGCCCTGAATAAGTACAAACAAAGCCCATGTGATAACTGAACACAATTAAACTTTTATTTAACTATCCAGTTTTGTCCAGTTTTCCTTTGAAAACATCGCTCAGTAGAGTCAACAATAAGAGACGTGACGTTAACACTGTACTCACTTTACTGCTGTTCAACAAGAATACCCTTGAAATTTGTCCTGAAATGCAGTAAGAGAAAAAAGAGAAAAGCATGGCCTTGCCTGAAGAAGTGTTTCTCTCTCTCTCTACTCTACTGAGTCACCACATAAACAGAGAACAGGCTGACTGCAATAATCATAGAATTCCCATTAGATCTAGTATCTACTTATTGAAGTAATCAAATATTAACAAAGGAAATAAATGATAGTTTCCCAACATTTTCACTGCATCTTAATAAACAACAACTATCTCTCCCAACTTTTAGGAGTAGAATGCCAAGGAGTGGTACATGGCAAGCTTTAAAGTATTTTTTTGTGAAGGTATATGTTGAAACCTAAAGCAACTCAAAGTTTTCTTGAGAAATCCAATCCCACACACTTTTCCAAAGAATAACCTTTTAATGAACAAAATAAATGAAAGGAAGAAAAGGAAAAAGCAGCAGCTTGTTTTCTTAGTTTCGCTATGTCTCCAAATAAGCAGGGAGGGTCAAGTAAGCAGACGCTTGGCCATTCTTTTATGACAAATACCTAACAGGCACCCACTCCTGTCTGAGCCTGGCAATGGCTCTATAGATATTTTTCATGTAAAACAAATGGATTTGAACTCCTTGTTATTGTCACACTAATGCATAAAGAAAAAGGTTTATTTTGCTGAAATAGCCTTTTCCTGTTTGGCTACATTCTCAGCAGTAGCCTGCATACTAGTACACTCCAGTGAGTCTTTCCCCTAGGGTAAGGAGTGTTTTTTGTGAGGCTGTCAAATATAGGCTGTAAAGAGCTGGTGAATTTCATCAGCACTGACCAAAGCCTTGTAACCATTAATGAGTCCCCACAGAGGGAAGTTCACCTTTGGCTGGCCGACACTATTTTCTGCCCACAACCTCTACTGGTAATTCATTCATCTCAAACAAGACTGAATTATGTAGTGACAAGAACTGTATGGATATTTACATAATGTATGCATGTTCCAGAAGAAGTTGACCTATAGGTGAGGAAAGTTTTTTGGCAGTTTTCACATCCAATTATCATTTTTAAAAGCCTGTTTGAATATCACACACAAACAACGTGGTTGATCTAAAACCACTGTGGTAACATGTTAGTGTTCTTGCAACAAATAATTCATTTTACCACAAAGTATAATTGCAGTTTTTGTTGATGCACACACAAAACTGTACCTCAGTTTGGCTGAAAAACTCACATTTAACCAACGTTTTCCATACCGCAAACAAAAACATAGACTAATAACAGCAATGTTTATATTAACAAATAATAATGACACCTTGTGTCTGACTGAGGTTTTCTAGGCCTCTATTCTATTATTTACATACAATGTTCACTTCAGACATGCTAAACTTTGCCGACTTGTTTTGCTGTGACAGCCCACTGCCCAAAATGACACACCACATAGGATTAAAAATGGTGTAAGCCTAAGTGAAGTCTTCAAAGTTCAATTATTCATTCAGACCAGAGGGAAAACAACATCATAGTATCAGTGCTGGTGCTTGGATAAAAGAGGCCCAGAAACTAAATAATCTTTATATGGGCCATTCTACCGAATTGGTGCAGTCAGGTTGGAACAGTTTTGAAATTGTGTATGTTCTTTTCCCAAAACTTTGTCCATATATATTTTGTACCATATATACTGTAAATCACACATATCTAGTCAAATAACCGTACATTTTTATATCGTATTTTCATACTGTATTGGAATGTTCTTCCTCTACCAAAAATGGTCACTACCGAAACATAGTACATACTCTGTAGTAAAACAGTATGATATTAACCTGTTAAGATTGTTTTACCTTCCCTTCTCTAAATAGTATTTTAACAAATATTTCTTGAGGGTTTTCACAATTAAATTAATGCAATAAAAATCACAATGCAATTTTTCTTTGTAAAAAGCATAATACTGGTCATATTGATTCCAGAGTTGATGATTGTTGAAATTGAAATAAAAAAATAAACCAATCAGTATCATATCGTTTTACTTGATTAGTCAATATACTTAATTTTTTACAAAACATCCAGTGTTTCGGTAGTGACCACAGTATTTTATCATCTTCCTTCAACCTTATTGCTGAATCTTAACTCATAACATGCCTTATGTTGAAGTGTGAATGTTCGAAGCTACTGACCCCCGAATCAGCACTTTAGTAACAGGCTGAAATAGAGGGATATGAGGCTAGAATGGGTAATCTGTTTGGTATTTTGAGCAAAAGAATTCATAGACATGTTTTTTATATATCTGAGACCTATAATATATGCCTAAAAATAGTATAATAAGATACCTTTAAAGTAACATACTGATTTTCAGACTTTAAAAACACATTTATTTCAAAACTATGGGATTTACCTGCTTACCATTCCATTTTGTCACTACCAAAACGATCATGTCAATTCTGGTTCAGGATATTTATTTCGTACCAGTAGGTAGATTCTGTTTGCAGAGAAAAAGACAAGGGTTCCACCCTGACACTAAAAACAAACACAAACAACAGACGCACCTCTAATAAAAGGACTAGTAAAAGTACAAGTACACCCTGCTCAACCAAATCTCAAAATATTTAAAAAACATTTTAAGAAGGAAAACACAATACAAACATGGACATTCAAAATTAAATACAAATAGGCATCTGTGTGACGCTCCTACTGTATGATTTGTTAATTTGTGAAATAGCTGCTGGGATAAAACTGTTTTTATACCGCTTCGTTCTACTCCTTGGGACAAGTAACCTCCGGCCCGAAGGAAGAAGCTTAAATTCTGAGTGCAGAGGGTGGGAGTCATCATCTAATATGGAGCTGGATGACCGCTTTAACTGCCTGAGGTACAGGGTCTCCAGATTTAGCTGTGGCTCACCAATCAGTCTGCTGGACCACTTCATGATCTGACTTAGAGAGTTTCTGCTCTTTAAAGTTAGGTTACCAAACCATGACATTAGTGAAAAAGACAGAATTGACTCGATAAAAGCACGATAAAACACGATCATCATGGTTTTGTCAATGTTAAAATAGGACATTCCTAAGACAGTACAAACGCTGGTGCCCCCTTTTGCACACAGCATCACAGTTTGGATCAGAGCTCAATTTTGAGTCTGATTCTGGATTGTTAAGACTTCATGTATTTATGTATGTGGGGATGTCTTCTAAAAACAATGATCATGTCCTTGGTTTTGCTTATGTTCAGTTGTAGATAGGACTCCTCACACCACCTGTCAAAGTTGTCAATGACAGGGCCGTGGCTGGTCCCATTGTCCTGGAGCCTACTAACAATTACAGAGTCATCTGCATACTGATCAAAGACTATATAACTAACTATATATAATATAGAGAGGTTTACACACATAAAAACACAATACTTTGCATAAAACTCCGAAAAAGTTTACTTAATTGAAGATAAGTGTTTGGTAGAGACAATTCTTAAGGTTACACACCGATTTTCAGATTTTGGAACAGATGTATATCAAAAGTATGGGATATAGCTCATACAGTCTATGAAGCCATTCAGCCATGAGGGACAGGGATGCAGTGGCTAGGCAGTGTGGCCTAAAAACCAGGCTCAGCCATTGGACTAAAACCCCTTGTGTTTCGGTAGTGACATGAAAACTGGGGACATGATTTTTTTTTAGTATAGTTTTTTATTAAAAGATTAAACCCACAATAAATCTAAATATTCCAACTTCTGTTTGAATGTAATCATAAAGATCTTCTAATTACACCATTGAACAAAATAAAATAAAAATGTTTTAAGTGTTATTTACAGAAATTGAAATTGAAATGTCAGGGTTGGGGACAGCTACTTCCCGATGGAAAGTACCCTATAGCCTACATGATGTTTTTGCTTATCACTATCTAATTGAATGCCTTGTGTTTAAATAGACCATAACATATTCTTAGTAAATATCTATGTCTGCATAATTAATTGTTTTGTTAAATAGATTTTCTTGTTGTGGGAACGCACTAATTCGGTACAATGCCCCATATGCCAAAACGTTGTCAAGGGCCAAAATATCACGTTTGTAATCGTTGGTAATGTAGGCCTCGTCGTGTAAACAGATAGTCAGCTCCGACAGAAAAGCTAGGCCCACACTTTGGGTGTGTAGTAAAACGGTGTGTCTCTCTATTGTACAGAATAATTTTCATATTCATTAGCACAAAGAAGTTTAATTTCAAACTTGATAAGAACTTACGTTGTATTCATATCGGGCGGAATGCATCTTCCAAAAGCGCCCCCCCACTGAAGTCCAACAGGATCAGCTTTACCTTCACACCAGTGTTGTAATGAATAGTAGATGTGTAGCTTATTCTTTATAAAAATTACTATATTATCACTTCGTTAAGGTTAAATCCAAATGTCAGCAGGTCTTCTTGTATCGTCACGAAGCACCTGAGACAGAGCTCTTCCGCACACACCTTTGGAGGGAATAAACCACGCCCCTAAATACCTCCTGTATGTGCAGTGTAGCCGTTTGTGGGCGAAACCAATTCAAAGAACTTCAAGACCATGCTGTCACTGCACCTAATAATTACCTATGACTCTTAACCCACATGTTTATTCAAACACCTGCTTCTACGCCGTTTGGTGTGGTCCATTTGCGGATGTTGTCGCCAAGAACAGGGGGAAATAAATCCCGGTTAATAGTTTGAAAGCATTCAAGCAAGGGAAATGGGAGAAAAGGCTTGAAGTGAGCTCTCACATCGTGTGTGTTTTATTGTTTTTGTAGAATATTTTTTCTTTAAAATATGTAGACCTACATTATAAATGTATAGGCCTAATGTGTACATAAACATAAGGCGTGTATAGGCCTAGACTACATCACAGAGCAATAATCAATCCCAATATGCCTAAAAAATGTGTAACCTTAAGATCATTATGGGGGATGATGTGGACGGGTTTTTGGATGCAATTTTAAGTAACAGTTTGCTTCGTTTCCTAGCTGTAACCACTGTGTGACCATGTATACGCATTTTATAAATTATATTATATTTATTTATTCAAGGTGTTAACTTTGTAGGAATTTCTTTTTGATTATTCATACATTTTAGTTTTTTTTATAAGAATGAAGGCGTGTTTTTTTTTTTTTTTAAATAACCTCATTCAAACTTTTTGTATGGAAACTATATCAGACAAAAAATAAGGTAAATGGTTTACTTTTAGACCACTACATTTATTTAATATCTTTAGTTACTTTGCAGATTTAGATTAATGATGTGAAATATAATCAACTCATTAGTTCCACCTGGAGTAAATTCACAAGCTACGCTGCAGTATACAAAGTCATTAAAACTAGCTGCACCTTTACCAGCTGTGATAAACACTTTAATGCATACAATAAGTATAATAAAAACATGTAGCCTAACATTATTTGGAAATGGGCCAATCTACATATTGAGTAGGCTACTTTTACTGTTTGTAGAAGTAGCCTATATTTGTATTCCAATGCTTTTGTACTTTTACTTGAGGAGCATTTTTGAATGAAACCTCTTGGATGAGGTCTTCCTACAGTAAGTCTGCTTGCTGTTAATGTTATATGTAAACCCACACATTAAAACTGTCAGTAATGTCTATTGGTATTCTATTTTCAGGTGGATCTTCCCTCAAACTGACGCTGTAATTCTGTGCAGTCTTCACATACACCACCAGATGTCCCCCTTTACCAAGCCACCGTGAGGACACCATAAGTAAACTCTGTGATAAATACCCGCAGAAAGAGGGCTTGGTTCTGTCAGGCTTCATCCTCATAATATCCCAGGCTGCCATTGGAGAACCCGTTGGCGAGAGTGAGCAGGACGCAGACGCAGGAGATATCGCAGGAAGGCGCCCGACGAACGCAGTGTCCATCACTTCAGCTGATGTAACCAGACAGCTTATGGTGGAGGCAGTTATTTAACATTTAACTTCGTTATAACAAATATAAAAGAAGGCGAGAAAATGGGACATACCGCAATACCAATATTAATGGCTGTATTGTCCTACTGCGTGCTGGACAACGTCGAGGTAAGAGCAACACAATCTGAACCATTTGTACCAATGGCACAATGTAATCTTGCCTTCTGTTAAGCTGAATGTCGATGTGACTTTTTTTATAAAATGATGCGTTATCATAGTTAATGTCGCCATTACACATGCAAAGCATAGGCTACAGCTGCCTCTATCTCCTTATTGCTGACACGCACCCTTATCAATCTAGGGCATGTTTAATTTGTAAATGCATCCTCTGGCTCTGTCCTATGTCAACAAGAGTAATGGCACGCAACGTCCACCAAAAGGCAGTGATAGAGAGAGGATTTACAAATGCAAATGCTGCAGTAAAATATAAATGATAGCCGGAATTCAGGTCGTAAATATAAAAGGCTTTATGAAGATGTGGTTTACAGTGTATTCGGTTTGCTGCGTCAAGTCGGGGCCTGTATCAGATATGGAAAAAATGTCACTCAGGCTTTTCTGTTTGGAAGGATGGAAATCAAATCCCATCTCATTGCGTCCCATCTGGCCTTGTCAGAGAGAAAGGAATCAGCTTGCATCCGTCCTTTTTAGAGGAGTGGTGCAGCTCTTCAGCAGGATGGAGTCATGCATATTCAATTGCTTTTCTGTGTTACATTTTTGGTTTTGATGGCAAATCACTGAATAGATAAGAAAAAAGTGTTCTTAGATTTTCGGTGGATCATGTTCTTTCATAAAGGCCTACCTCTATTTCTAAATATCCGAATAAACTGATCATCGAAGAGGGGGTGACATTGATATATCATTGGACATAGAGTGCAATACAGAGTATTCTAGTGAGAGATGTGGAGTCATTCTATTTGCATCTGTCTCCATCAATATGTAGAGAGGAGATAGTGAAAGTCTCTGTTAGAGAACGACAGCTGCTTCCACCTTTCCACTGTCTTATCAGCAGACACGCAGTTTGATGACCTTTCATTTTCAATAACTACTCCATCACCCATCATCTCATTCCTGTGATGGACCTGAGGCATTAATTCAGGTTGGAGCATGGACATTTGTGTGTAGAAACAGGGTGGTATTTGGAGGTGAGTGTGAATGGTATGGGGGAGGGAGGGGGGGAGGATGAGTCATGATGTCCCAGCTGGAGCTGTGGTTCAGGTCAGACATACTTTTCCACCTGGAAATTAAGAGTGAATGAAGCTACAGTCAGAGGTAGATAACTGAGCATCCTGTCTGTTGGTTCAGAGTCTGCCCAAGTTCCTAAGAGGATTTGTGAGATGTTTATTTATTAGCCATCTTCCACAGTGATTCTGCAACACTCATAAAGCCTCTCCTTTCATTTTGAAATAATTTCACTTCTCTAAGAGCCTTAGTGGGATTACTGCTATGCTGAGGAACAGGCTTTAGCTTCATACAAGGAGACCTGCCCATGAAGGTTTACATTGAAGATTACTCTGAGAGGGTTGGCTGGCTGGATTACACTGTGGTATTAGCCCCAATAAAACTGTCAGCCTCCCCTAATTTACTCAACATTTATTCAGATGGAAATGTGCAAATCGGATACATTTGTTTTGATCTCTCTTTAATAGTGTTACATTTATATGTGTCAGTGCACTGGGATAATCAGAATATAATCAAATTACACTTCCATTCAGTGTTCTGAATTATAAAGCCATGATCATTTATTAACTGAAATACATATCAAGCATCATACTGTGTTCTGATTGGTTGGACACATTGATGCTAAGTTGTCACATATGTCACTCAAGTCCTATTTGGGCTTCCTAGGTGTGTCAGCTGCCAGTATTTTTACTTGTCACAGCCCCAAGAGCATTTAGATAATTGACATGATACTAAAGGTCAAGCGTGAAAATATGACAACCACCTTTTTAGGCAGCCTGTACATTTCTACATCATGAAGTCTGACATGCATGGAGCATAGAACATTGTATTAACTTTTTTGGGTTGTGTGTGCCAGCAGGTTTTTTATGGGTCACATGTGCTCTTTCATATTTAATAGGAGTAGGCAATGTACCGTTTTAATCACATTATGATTGTGATGCATACAATATTATATGGGTAGGTGATGTAACATATACTCGGATCTTGATAACATTTTTGTAAAATGCCATTCTCCCCATGATTTTTTCGCATGGATTAGAAGTACCTAGATTTACCAGACATTTAATCTTCTGGGTTTGTCCAAAAATCAGGCCTTTGTGGCTAGCTTTTTTATTCATTAAACTTAGATATTTTGATGAGCATTGATAACATTTTCCTAAAGCATGAGTTGACATATTCAGGAATATTGTTTGGTGCAACCAACACTCCCATCCCTAAAGGTATTCAGTTTCCTATCAGAGCAAATAAGGAAAACAAGAGTGTTTGCTTCAAATATATTTTACTTGAATGACTAATTGACTTTCAAAATGGTTGCTAATTACATTGCTTGCTTATTACTGAATGATATATAATGAAATTTTACCAATATTAAGCAATCTTGTCATGATTACTTAAAATGTTTCCCGGAATATCAATGTAATCACATTACCTCACAGAAACGTATTTTTTTATGAGGAGGGAATTAAATATTCTATCACTCCAAGTACATCTTGGATTGATGCAACATGAATTTAAACAAATCTGATATTATCATTTAGATGTCCTGGTCAATGATTTGCAACATTTGCTATACTGCTCTCATACAATTGGAGATATTGACGAAACAGCTACTGCGGCAATGGTTCTACTAACAGTTTCAAATACGTATTATCATAAAGCACAAAGCTAAACAATCGTATCACCCTGGGATATGTTTTGTCAGACCACCCAGGCGCTCTCTTTAAGATTACAAACATTGGGGAATAACTATGGCAATGAGAGTTCTCACTTGTCAAAATACCAGACTGCAGCTTGTGAGATTTAGCTACAGAAAAACCACCACAAAGGAAAACCTGATCTATGAAAGCTTCATATAAAGATTGTGTTTGGTGTAGCCGGATGTGATAAAAGGAATGTGAGACTAAAGACTCCACACGTGCTCAGCTTTTTCATCAAGTTCTGTATTTATCAAGATAAATGAATGCAGCATGAACCTGAGCACGAGCACTCGGCTCCAGAGAGGCTTCAGAAAAAGATTGGTGGCACTCTCGGAAAATCCCACCGTACCTACAGGTTTCAGGAAATACAGAAATCTGGGAGTGTATGAAACATAAAGGGAGGGAGAGAAAATGGAAGGAAACAGCGGAAGGATAGGAAGCAGATTTAAAGTACGGCTAGAGATTAAAATAAAAATGATGAGTCATAAAGTTGCAGCTCCTCCCAAA
Source organism: Notothenia rossii (assembly GCF_949606895.1). Classification (NCBI taxonomy): domain Eukaryota; kingdom Metazoa; phylum Chordata; class Actinopteri; order Perciformes; family Nototheniidae; genus Notothenia; species Notothenia rossii. The sequence continues at coordinate 21,069,687 of NC_136905.1, forward strand.
CAGCAATATCAGGCCTCGTGCTGGAATACAGCTATTCAGATCCATGCACCTCCCACCCCCATCTGCCTCTCTATGCAGTAACACAAGACGATTTGTTGGAAAAAAAACAAGGAAAAAGATAAGGATAACCAGATCTCTCTCTCTCTCTTTCTCTCCCTCTTTCAAACACACAAACACACACACACACACACACACTCTGCCCTACACTCACTTAATTAATTTTAGAGCCAAGAGATAATCAGGTTCCACTAATGGATTTCCGTGCGCTTGCTATTCTCTACTATATCCGTGTGCCAGTGGGCATAAAACGTACCGTTTTGTTGTATCACATGTTTTACCCCTGTTCCCGTGTCTGACTTCCTTTCCAAGGTTTTGGAAGTGCAGCACACTTTTAACACCTGGATTTAATCCTGCAGGTCCTCTTGAAATGAGAGCTACTCTGTACCTGAGGAACAGCCGGGTCTCCTAAACATTTCACTCCCATACAGTGAGCTGCATTGTCAAATATGTTTAGAGGGAAAAACTGTTTCTTCTGAATTACATATGTTGTGTACCTGAAGTTTTATTTTTTGGTTTGCTTATGAAGTATCACAAATACGTGATATGGAAGAGGCTGGGTGGAAAAAGTATCCAAAAAAAACTGATTTTCACCAAGAAGACCGCTTGTGTTCCCTTACTTACACTTATTTTAACTTATATATTAATGTATTAACCCACGGCAAGTCAATTATGTACTGAATTCATATATGTAATTTAATGTTGCAACACATACTTATTTAAAGTCCAATCCTTATCTTTTCCTTAATCTAACGAAGCAGTTTTTAGTTTGCAAATGTAACCACATGCTTAAACTACAACGTATTCCAGGTATTTTTGTTGCTTAATAATATTTTAAGAGATAGTGTTTTTAGGAAAGGACAGAGGTAAAAGTGCCCTTGCATTGAGCTTTTAGTAGAGGTGACAGTCTAATGAAAGAAATGAATGCGCCATGTTGGCCATTCTTCCAATCAGAAACATTGAAACAGTGCCTTGTGCTGCGTGCTTCAAAAGGTCATAGGGTTTTTTAAATGTCTATTATCACTTCTTGTCTTTTTAGATTGTGAATGAATGTGTATCTCCAGGCTGGGAGTTCTTCCAGCTTTATTGCTGAAAATAACTTTAACATTAATTGCATATTTGCACAGCTCCTCCCTAGATTCAGGAAAGCTCTGCCAAATCGTGGTTGAGACGATTTTCATCTTGTCTCCTGGCCTTTCTGCAACATTTCAAATGATAGGTCTCAGCTGGAAAGAGAGTAATTCCCAATTCAGCATTTAATAATGTTTGATTGCAACGCTCACCTCTTTGTGCCATCTTTATAACCTGTCATGCATAACCGGATGCACTGCATTTGATGAGTTAATTGTTATGTTTTTCCAAATCACATGGCTGTTTTCTAGGTTATATAAGCATTCAAAAATAACTTCCCAAAGCTTCACAACCTTTCATCATTCTTACTGAATGTCACATATGAAATACATGTAGATGGGACCTTTTCTGGAATTGAGTACTTGCAGATGAAATCTCAATTGCTTGTAAAAGCTGAAGCCTAGGGACTGTGTGGATTTACAGGTGTTTTCTGTGTGTGTTTGCGAATGTCATGAGTTTGCTCAGTGTCACCTTGAGGGGTTGAGAAACTAGCATACCGTCCTGATTACATCCAGCTGTGGCTTTCCTCCAGAGTATGCAGGGCAGAGATACCACTACAGCCCAAGGTCTTCACATCCTGCACACACGCCTCAGTAAGCCTAATGGGTTGGATTTCTGCAGAAAAGTTTAATGCCAAGGCGAAGCGAGATGTTTAGTCCTGCCGCAGCCAGTGGGAGGTTTCAGAGCAGCCCCCTTCAAAAACATCTGCAGTGTGGTGATAACACTTGTCGTCCATGTTCAGGAGGCAAAAGAGAGAGTGCAGTGAAACAGATTTAGGGCTGGTTGAGATGGAGAGAGGGAGAGAGCGGGGATTGCCCTGGCACGGCAAATGATTTGAGAAAACGGAGAGGGTGAGGGAGGATGGAGAGTGTCTAAGTGATGTAGAGCATGTAGAATGTAATGTGGGCTGCAGGGTGGAGTGCATGCTAATGGAGGAACCCAGCCCTATAGCTGCTGAGCTCGGGCAGCTGGGAGAGCAGAGAGATCCATCTCTGTCATGTACATGTATTCACAGGTGGCCTTCAAATGAGACGAGGGAGTGTGGGGGCGAAGGTAGATTCAAGAAAAAACCCTGTGGCCAGACTGGAGTTTTATTGAAGTGGGACTGCAAAAAAAAAATCTAATTTCCTTAACATTCGTGGCTGCAGGTTTTAAGGGAGTAAGGAATTGTCGAGGCCCACGGAGACTGATCCAGCCAGGATTTACAGTCTACAGGGAAACATTGTGAGCTGCTATGGAGGGAAATATATATTCTATTTTGGCCCTTTCATTCCACAATAATTTGCACACGCATAAAAAAACACTCCTATTGGAAGGACTCAACACACTTTTCTAAGACACTAATTCACAAACGTACAGTGGTATTACTCAGAAATACAGGCACATTTCCCACAGACTAGCTGCTTTATAAAGATGGCACGTTGCAGAAGCCGCATCAATTATTGAACGCCGTGGAAAGGTCTGGGCTCTCGCTTGTCAACGGGGCTTTAGCACTTGTCACGCACCCTCTCAACGCTCTGCCAATCCTTCCTCTTGATACTACCTGTTTTATTTTTTGTAACCCCCCATCCCATTGTTATTGTACCCACCCTCCAGGTCTACTCCCCACCCTTGCTCTACAGAACACAAAGAAAAAAATCCCCACCCGTGTCTCCGCCTTGCTGCAGCCCCCCCACCTCCCCCCTCCTCCCCGTCTCTGCCCCAGCCGCCCCTGCCTCATCCCAAAGGCACTCCCTTCCCCCCCCCCTCCCCACTCTCCCAGACACTGCCCCTCCATCTGCCTCAGCAGCTTTCAGTGGCCAGTGACATATTTTCACTTTCCTTGTGTATGCTTACAGATAGTCCTTGAATAATTGATGCTTCAAACTCACCCTTTTTTAAATTTATTTTTATTCTGCACTTTGCTTCTCTTGCATTTGTTTTCTTCATTCTTGAAATGTTTATACGTCTGACTGACTGTCTGTCTTTATCGGCACATGCTGGTTCTCTATTGTCCCTACACCTTACTAGGACACTCGAACGGAAGGGGTTTAATATAAGATATTCCTACAATATGAACGAAGACAATACAGTGGGCATTTTTGTTTTTTGTGAGAATTCACTGATATTGGCAATTTGGTTGTACCAATTTTCTAATAATACATTCTATAAAATCTTCTAGTGATTAAATAAATGTCCTATAATGCTTTTTGACAATCCCCAGACAACTGGTGTGAACTTGTTGCATTCAGCTATTGTATGTGAGGTGTATGTGTAAGCAGTAAAGTTAGCTTAGTATTGGATTGATAACCAGTACTAGGGCTTTTTATGTTATATTAATATTTAATCAAGATTTACAACCAAGATATTTCCCAGCTGTTGTTTATTTGCCAGTGCTAATGTATATTAGGATGGTTATTTATTGCAGAGTCTCAAATATACCCTCCTCTTCCCCTGAGATAAAGTGTTCCCATAGCATTTGACTCGATGCTGTGTATTCAGCAAGCTTAGATTCTCCAAGGCTTCCTGCAACTGACCCTGCCTCCATTCCATACAGAATACACAGAAGGCTTGCCTACTGTAAACAAACAGGCTGCTATAGATGATGAGACTCAGGTGTGGCCGCTCCTGTTGTTCATCACAATACGATTCAGTGATGGAGACAGACAGATAGTATTCCACTCTTTTCTCAGCTCAGGGTCATCATGCTCGTCAAGGCCAAGCTGTGCTGGTTATCAATGCTCACCCAAACTCGCCTGAAAAATGTGATTCCTCGCACAAGTCCGGTGGTGAAAAGATTGTAATAAAAGGGGAAAACACAAATGGAGGTTGTAGGCCCTCAGTGTGGGGTCTTTTGTACAGATTGTCTCAATGATTAAACCATTTTCCCTTCAGTTGGACGCTCTGCTGAGACTTCATGGCTTTAGGAAATGAGATAACACTAATATTTAATCTACTGAGTGATTCTGCAGCACAGACTCGCAGACTGCACAGCCAGCACTCATTATCTCACAAGAGTGGCCCGGTCTAAAATAACACTGAGAAAGCAAGACAGGACATGTCCGCCTGGCATGATCTCAGTTTGCATTGTTATTCCTCGTCAGTGGATTTATCAAACTGTATGTGAGGTGATTTATCATGTTAGTCTTTATTTAACTGATAATCAGATCATTCTAATTTGCACATATCAAATGTTTTTAGGAGTGGTTATGAGAACACCTAAAAGAAGTCTTCCAAATCGATAATTAAAACTAGTGTAAGGATGATCTGTTGTTTGTCTCTAAAGCAGACGAATCAGAAGAATGTGACGAATCGTTAAGTCATCTACTGAGTCATCACATTGTGATTAATTACGAGTGGGGTAATTGAAAAAAAAAATACAATATAATGGTGTCACTAATAGGGTAGTAATATACTTTACCAGTAAATGTTGAATATTGCATACATCGTTAAAACCATCAATATATTATACAACACATATAGATATTACATGTGGCTGTCTTTCAAATGATAAATCGGTAGATTTCTTTAATCTAAGAAAATATCTATTAATAAAATATTTCTGATATGTCTGAAATTCAGTACAACCCAAAGATATTGAGTTAATATGAAACAGAGGCAACCCCTTTTACATTTGTAATGGTGAATGGCTTTTATTATTAATTGTTTACCAAATAGTTTGAAGGGGTGTCGAGATAAACCAGTATGGATGATAATTCATTTTCTTGCTGTTTCTCCATTTTCCATCAGTTCTTCTGGCTGCTTATCCATTATCTAATCTAAGTTTTTGTTATGCCTTTGCACAGCTATAATTACACTCTCTTCAACTTTCTTCACTCTATTCTTGTTTATATACAGATGATATTATCAATGATTCAATTAATTATTCTATTAGACATTATTCCCAACACTATAGTGGAAACATTTAAGTTTTAGTCTGCTCTTATCTCAATGAGCACAGCTCAGCAGTTCCCAGTATTGCAAGTAATTTAAGTGGAATGTAAACAACCAACAGACAGCGATTAAGCTAACAAACCATTAAGCCAGAGTTTAGAGTCCTGCCCAGGAAAGAAAGTCCAAATAAACATGTTGGGAGTCGTTTAAGAGACAGAGAGAGCGACAGAGAGGCTGACCGATAACGAGCAGGAGTGAGAGAGACTGAGTGACATGCTTGAAATTCTGTAGGGAACTAGTTGCTACGGTAACAGGGAAGGTAGCCGGCTCCTGTGGGTGGTGTTACCATGGAAACCATCCACAGTGGCCAAGTGATGCTGAGAGTAGAGGAGATGGCTACAAAAAAGTGTGTTTCCAGGGTTGGATGGGAACATGTGAAACAGCTCGCCATGTGAGCGGAGGCTGATGTTAAACGTGGGAGAGTGACGTCAGCCGCGTCGCTAACTCTGTCATCAAGTTTGTGAGCATAACTTTGATTTTTCTTTCCTTCCCTTTGCTTTGTACAAGCTGGTCCCAGCAGGCCCCAGGGTAAAATGCTTTCATCCTGCTGTTCAGTAACAGAGCACCTCATTACCATGAACAGTAGCCAAAGATGCTGCGCAGGGCAACATACGGCTAAGAGGAAGAGGTTGTCCCTTCAATATGTCTTTTGCAGTTTGTTGGGCTAAAGCTAGCCATGCTGGGCTCTTTTTATCAGTGATGGTGTATATTTAACCTCTCACTTGGAGTTAAAGCCCAGTTTGTTCCAACTGTGGCTATACCACATGCCTCTGAATTAAAGCTGTGAACATTTAACCTGTGAGGTTAAATGTTACATGTGGTATGGATCTTGGGTCTCTACCACAATTCAAAGATCAATTATTTCTATTAGCTTTCTGGTCACATTCCCATCTAAAAAAATACATAGAATAATACAAATAAATACACACAACCACACAGCCCTCTGCATCTATCTCCCATTCTCTTTGTGAGGCTCACACATTTGTGTATATATAACCTCAGAGCCTGATTTCCATACGATGCATCTGCTAGACACGCTCCCAGAGGAGCTGGCATGATGTGATCAGAATTGTATATTCATGCATAAATCAAAGACAGAAATAAATAAATATATGAATGTTTTAACCCCCATCTTCAGTTCCGCCTCCTCCCGACCCCTTCAATACATTGCTTCATCTTCTGTTTGTTTTATTTATGTACATTCAGTTCTGCACCATTTTCATTATTGTACAAACTTCTATTTAAAAGACTCAATTATACTGTTTTAATAAAAAGGTATAGAACACCCCCAAAGCAGAAACTGTACATATTAAGAGTTCCTACTTTACATATTTGTGCTATTAGAGGAATACTTCACCCACAAAAATGCCATTTGTATGTAAATTATTCACCACAAGTAACAACAATACTTTCTTTTTAACAAAAGTAATTTGTAGAGGTCCTTAGTCATATGGATGAAATGTTTCCATGGCCAAAAGAATATGAACTTGAAAGACAATTGAACAAAAATTACCTTAGAGATTGAAAATCCAAAGTAATGCATTGTGTTTAATTTGCCTTCCTGCCAGATGATCTCCAAACCGTTATTACTGATCATTAAACTTCACTGTATTGGCAGATTCCTTTACATGTTTTAACAAGCACAAGATGCAACAGATCTACAGAGAGTACATTCATGAACTATGTGCAGTTCTCGAGAAGCACAAGAAGTGACAGGTAAGTACACGTTGAACTGGGGTAGAGATGACGAGCGGATCTTAAGAAGAATACCCAGGAAAATAGACTGCAGTACAGATTGGCTGCAAATACAAAAGTCAAAGGCAGCGTGAGGGGCTTGAGAGGCAGCAAAGCCCGGAGTGTGAGATAAGAAGAAAACAAGACAATGCTTCAGATCTAACTGATGCTGGCTGCCTGCTGTTTGTCAGGGAGACCGCAGAAAGACAGTCTGTCTTTAAGTGGATCAATTATTACAGTCTTTCAACCTAAACATGCCCTCGTTTAGGCTTCTTGATTCCCTTAATCTACTTAAAACATGCTCAAGGGCATTGTGTTATCGCTTAAAGACCTCCAGTCGCGTATCCACCTGCAAGAAAAATACACACTTTTCTAAAACCATACTCTATGAATACATTTATCATCTGTATATCGGACTAAAATTGGAAATCGTGTTACTTCCTAATCTCCATTAACCTGCTTAATTCAGGATTTGAGTGGATTACCAAGAGATTCAAACTCAAAGCCAGTCTGTCATGAATGGGGGACAGGTTTTCATAACATTGAAAACAAGCACTATCCGACCTCTTCTTCTGTTGTGGTTCAAGCTTTTGATATTTTATGCATTCTTTTAAATAATTCAAATATGCTGTTTTGCTTATCACAAGAGAGGTTTTAAACTATGTGGGAGGAAAAAAAAAAAAACAGCCTGTGTGAAATAATTAAATTAGTATTCAATAATACACAACATGCAATGGCTGATTTTAACTTTTCAGTCCCCGATTTGAGCCTTTTGCACGTATTTACCGGTTAAATACAGATTTGGAGAGCTTGTTTGCATTGTGTCAATCTCAATCTGCCTTCAGAAAATCCCTGATTTAGTGGCAATTGTGTTGACATTAGGATGTTTCAGACGGACCTGCAGTGCTCAAATCTCCGCTAAGCCTTTGATTCCTTCAATCCCCTGAGGTAGCTCTTCAGCTTGAAATCATATCTGCAGGCTCACTGTGTCTGGCTTTAACATGTTGGCACTCCCATGATACGTTGCTTAACTGTGAAGGAGGTTTGGCTGTGTTATGTAACAGCAGAAATCAACAATGTTACCCGAAGATGAAAAAAATATCAGTTTTGCTGTGTTGACAAAGCTCTCTGGAATCTGGACTGACTGTTTTTTCTGGTGGATTTGAGACATTATTACTACATAGTTGTTTGTCTCCCACATATCTCCAGGAGGCAGTGGCATAGAGAGCATTGTGAACATGACAAACTATGTTCTATGCTTTGTGTTTTTGTCCTTTCTGGAGAAAAACATGTAGTGGGGCGTCATTATGGTGACTCAGAAGAAGCATGTTGAAATGTGGGTGGAACAAAGCGTAAGCCATCTTTATAAGTTCAGCCTCTTTTATGCAACACAAGTATCACAATCCTAAATACAGCCTTTCCATAAAACTGGGAACACCACGCATGCCATCAATGTTGCCATGTGGGAGTTTTCTGCTCTCTTATTCTGAATCCATTGGACATTTCTGTTTTTCAACGGATACTGCTGAAAGGCAGGATGTTTAAAAAAAAATGCTAACAGGAAATATTTCTGTAACAATAATTGCTTTCACAATGGGAGTAAAATGCAGGTGCGTGTGTCATGGATTGTACTGTAAAGAAAGAAAAGGGAAGAGAGAAGCAGGATGTGTTTGAACATGATACTTATCATGAGTCATGGCTCCCAGCTGGGAAAGGTGAACTCTGCCTGTGAGGGTATTTGGCTTTTGTTGAGTCTCACACTGATATCGTACATCAGGGAAATCGGTATCTCACTAAGGTCATGTGATTCCAGGAGGATATAGCGACCTTTGCAGAATTCAGTCCCTTTCTTAATCCCCAGCCGCAGCAGCCTGTTCAGTGCTAGGTCGAAAGATGCGGGCTTCACTGTATAAACATGATCCTAAACAACCACAATCATGACATGGTTGACACTGACGGCCTCTAGATCCATGAAGTCTCCTGCAGTGATGCCACCTGACATGTTGTGTATTTTAAGCTAAACTTGAAATGAAATCCAATATTGGGAGCTGGTGTTGGCTGCTGTTTCAGACCTAGATGAACCCAGGTGATTATGGGGCCATCTGCTCCCAGGGTGCCCAGCTGGAGGCGGACCGCTGTAATCTGGACTGATGAAGCTGATTTAGAGAAGCACATCTCTGCAACCAAAAACCTCGGTAGTGAAATGCAATATTTTTTCCACCTATTCATTTTTTGATGGACAAATAATATCAGTCAAACATCTATTTGGGCTGATAATACAAGACACTTAAAGACATCACCTTGTACTTTTGGAAAAAGTGTATTGATATCAAATGGACAATTGAATTAGAAATTACTCGGTTGTGGAAATAATTGTTACTTTCAGCTTTGTTGGCGATCAAGTATTGAAGTTAGGATTCAGTAAGTAACTTCACAGCGAGCTTGTGGTTTACAGAAAGCTATAGAACAATGCAATATTTTCCACTCTGCCCATCGGTCTCCTCTGAATAGAGTAATGACTTCAATTAGCCATTAGCCAGTGATGTATAATAATGAGTGTCAATGTGCTGAGCTAACCTGCTCTATCCTCCTTTGTCCCCACTGCACCATGAGATTCTGGCAGACTAATGTTGCTACTCTAATAACTACATGCCACACCAGGAAGAGGCCTGATGGAGCCTATGAATAATTTAACCAACATGATTACAATGATGAATGCTCCCAAATCTCTCTGGCCATTTAGCACTGGCCTAGAGAGAGAGGCCATACAGCAGAGTGTCAGGCATTGTGTGAAAGCTGTTAGGGAGGGAGGGGGAGACGAGGGATGTCAAGGATAGGGAAGCTAGGGTGGATCCAGCTCGGCCTTGGGAGGAGGCGTAGGGAGGGAATATAGAAAAAGAGTGAAGGAGGGGCCCGGAGAGCAGGAAGACACCCACTATTTAGCCATCTGTGCTGCAGAGAAGCACAAAGACGTGCTCAGGAAGCTCTGTCCGTGTGTATGCGTGTGTCGTCCACTCATGGGTTATGCATCGATGAGGCCAATTTTGTGCGTGGGTGTGTTCTCTACACGAGTGATGGAAAGCAGCCAGTGCCAGTCCATAATACTAATCACGAGTAACCCCAGTTAACCTAGCCTACACAATAGGCTTTGGAAGTGACAAAGCTCATGATGTTATAGTACAGTAACGTGTTTGTTCTCATTTAGAATAGAATATGTTCAGGTTATAAATAATCCGGAACTCTGCTGCCCGGATCATCACCTGCACCAACTCATCCGACCACATCACCCCCATTCTCACTCAGCTACACTGGCTTCCTGTACGCTACCGTATTGAATACAAAAACATTCTACTCATATATAAAGCTCTCCATAACCTTGCCCCCATCTACATCACCGACCTCCTTCAGGAGTACACCCCCTCCCGCACCCTCCGCTCTTCGTCCGTATAGGACTTATCACCGTCACAAGCTCTCGCCTCAAAACCATGGGTGCTCGAGCTTTCAGCTGCTCGGCTCCCAGACTCTGGAACTCCCTGCCACTACACATCCGACAGTCTGATTCCATAACAACATTCAAAACCCAACTCAAAACCCACCTGTTCAAACTGTACCCTGTGTCCTTTTGTGTCCTTCTATAGTCCATTTCCTGTTGTTTGTCTTGTCTTACCCCGCGTGATACTTCACTAAATCCACTGTTTTAATTGTTCCCTATTGCCCCTATGCCCTGTAAGGTGTCCTTGGGTGTTATGAAAGGCGCCCCCCAAAATAAATGTATTATTATTATTATTAATATAATTATTTGAAGTTTGTAAAATCTTGCTGCTTAGATCCTGGATTTGTGTGTCGTTGTGTGATGTCTGGTTGTTTGCTTGCATTGTCTCTACATGTAGTCTTTTGGTCAGATGGGATATCCCAGGTCCCTGTTGCTAAATAGGGATTAGCTTCTCATGGGTCTGATGTCGCTTAATTATCAGGTGTCAAGCAAGCTCCCATATATCTCTATCCAGAGAGTCAAGAATAAGCAAATAAGTGTTTAATTGTTTCCCAAAGATAGAAAGATTAAACGGGGGGCACGTACCTCAGGTGATTGACAGCATATCATATAACAAAGGAAGTATAGAAAAATGAATTATAGATTGATGAAACTCAAAAACAAGGGGATCAAAACACTATCAATCACAATGGTATGCAAGGGAATAAAATATCCTTTTAAGTGATAGCAAAGGCCCCTATGTGACTATAGACATGCTGCTCCAAGCACTTAAGGACTCTGCATCAACTTGAAGCCTTTGATACATTTATGGCGTGGTTCTCCAATGCACAGTCTGGCAGCAGCTTATAAAAGGTGACAAATGATTGGTGGGCTCCTCCCCTCCACCTCTACCACTCTGGCTTGCCTGCAAGGGCCAGGAGATTGCATCATTACAGAGGATGAAGTCATCCTGCAACATAAGGAAGGAACAGGTGCTGAACATGTAATTAGAACAGGATGGAAGAGGCTGGAGGAACATGTAAATGTTCTGCCCTGGCCCAAACCCAGCCCAGCTGACAAGAGTATTTATGATGATCAAATCTGTCGTCTCTCTTATTTTGAATGCTGCACAGCGTTATTTACTAGAGTGATATAGTAAACATATTATCAACCATTATTATATCCTTCTTATTTCCACAATCTCTGGACATCCCTTAGTTTCCTTTTGGCGCCTTCCGCTACGGCAATTGTGTGGAGGTACAAGATAACAAAGTGAAGCAGCACAGTCTGTACGCAGCGGATATGGAGAAGCAGTTGAGAGTAAAATAGAATTTTAAGAGAGCTAACGGAGGCGAAGAACCTGGTGAAAAAGGCAGAAAGCCAATCGATGCTTTATATCACCGGGTCGTTATTAACGATGCAGTGTTCTCTGCAGTGGGAGCTGTCAGGCTTCTGGGCTGTCTGCCTGTTCAGCCTCATCAGCATGAATACATGATATGTGAGACTCAGGATGGTTGAACAGCGCTGCCTTACCAACCTCTGCACGCCCACACCCACCTACTTAATGCTTGAACTGTAGATGCTTCAGTACACTTACAGTATTTTCTCACTGAGACATGGACTGGAGGAGAAGCATAATTGTTGACAGATAGTGAAGCCAATTGGATCAGTGTGCCTCTGAATGGAGACTGAATGTTCAGAGAGACCTAACCTGCTCACGCCGCCGCTGTCTTTACACACTGTAGTTGAATTGGTATGAAAATGAAAATTGCACACCACCAAGACACTCAAATCTGTGTCTGCATATTAGTCAGTCCAAAGGGAATTACAGCTATAAATTGTAAGCATAAAACATGGACCAAACAGCTTAATCAAGGCAGGAGAATGTGATTCATTCACTGAAGCAAAGGCTATTTTTAGCAGTTAATGGATGCATAATCCTTCACCACAGAGGACTATTGTCTGTAAATGTAATCTGTATCTAATGCAATGTGTCTGCTAAAGACCTCACAGAATTCTGAGAAAGGCACATATTTGAAATGTTGTAAACAAGAGACCATTTGTTTTGTATGTGTTTGGTCTGCATGACATTTTGATGTATTAGTATTGTAAGCAATAGCATACCTAGCTGCAAATTGAATTCCCTGCCCCCCTCCACAACCTCTCTGGACCTTCTTTTCAAATTGACCGTTGTTATCAGTTTGACTCTGCTCTTGGCTGACTGATCAATTTGCCATTTTAACAAGATTAGCAACTTGGCAGATCCTCTCCACTGTCTTGTTGTACAGACAACAGGCCTCTGGTACATAAATAATGTGCGTTCTGTCCTGGCTGGGATTCAGGTTGGACATTGAGTTGTTTAGACAAAAATATCAATCACTGGTTATCATGGGCTTAAAAATAAATGAAATAATTAAATGAGTTGTGTTATAGCATCAAAAGCTTGCCTTTATTGTAGAAGATATATATGTTTTTGTGTAATTCAATAAGGTTCCATGTGACTAATCATGATCGAGAAGAACAGAACTAGTTTCATTGGAATAAAATCCGGCATCTTGAGTCATGCCCGTGTTCAAGCACATTCTTGCCAGATGTTCCCATAAATCCTTAGTGTAAAATCAACTGATTATACAAGTCAGTGTTATTTTTCCAAAATAGAGGTCCACAGTCGGACATATACGTAAAGCAAATACCGATACTCTAAAATACATTTCTGTCCAGCTACTTATACTTCTTTAAAAGTATTATCTAAACAATCTAAACTCAATCTGAACTAAAAAGGCTGACTCATGCTGAGGCCAGCTTCTGTTACTGCTGTGAGAATATAATGACACAGTACAATGAAACACCTTCAAAAGCCCTGCGAGGCATTCACACAGCAGAACAGAGCGGCTCTATGACGTCGGCCCCTGAGTAATGTTTTTGGGATGCATTTGTGTTGCTATGTGTAGTGACGAAAGACGAAAAGAAGCGTACATCTTAAAACAGTATTTCTTATTAGGGGTTATCACAAGAGGGAGATCTAATCTGCTCCCAGATCTGTCTGGAGGCTGGGTGTGCTGGAGGTCAAGGCCTTAGGCTCCTGATGGACTGCTATTGATTTGGGGGAACGTGGTGATACAGTTGCAGTCGCTCAGCATTGATTTTCTGCAAGTGCAGTATAGTGGAGAGCAGGCGGAATGAGAGAGCTGGACCAGGGGGAGCTGCCAGGTTATCTTCTCAAATATCCGGAAGTATTTTTCTCTTTGTGGCACTGACCTTCCCTGAGAGATATATCTATATAGACACTATCTCAGCAGCTACAGACTGTTACAGCAGCTTCAGCATTGTTATATTGTACTCATCAAATATTACTCTTAAGTTAACCATTAAACAAAGATCAATTTTAGCACTGTCAATTACTAATACTGTCATTTAGTTTAAAAGGAAAATATAAAATGTCATGCTGTGAAACTACCAACAGTTTAAATGTACATTAATAGCTGACAACAAACTACAAATCATAAATCAACACTTTTCCAAAGCACCGTTAAGCAATTTTTTTGCAACATGTTTATTCCATACTTTATGAAGCAGCCATTGTTTCCATTTATTTAACTGTTGGTTGATGATTAACTACAGCTAACTAACAAGCAGCAACTTGCTTGATGGGTAATCCATCACACTGGAGTTGTCAGCAAGTACTGACAGCCCCATATTTAGATTGGCTGCAAAACAGCATTGTTTTAAGAGCAATATTGTCCAAAACCCCAGAGGACAAACGATTCATTCACAGGAAGAAAAGGAAGAAGTTAATGTTGTTGCATTGGATGATTTGCTATATTTAAAGCAGAGCAACTTTGAATCTACCCTGTAGCATGTTGGCTGTGATTACACGTCTTAAGCAACTTTGTAATCCTCTGCTTATTTATATCTAAACTATTAAAATGAATGAAAAGCCTAAAACCTAGGAGGGAAATGTAATCATGTAAAAAACTCCGCTATGCTTTTGGAAATGGTCAGCAGTAATGAAAAGTAGATCTGTAATTTGTAAGAAATCTGCTAGGACATGCAGAAACACAAACTGCTCTTAGTGTAATTATAATGCACAGGCTGCTCAGGGCCTTTTATATTTATTGTACGTTTACTCAAAGGGATTTATATATTTATTTTATTCTGTTTGAATTTTAATTAGGACTTCAAAAACTTAAGCTCCAGTCGGCCAAAGTAGGGCTTCCCTTTGATCAGGCGCCACTCTCCCATATTTTATCTCCTCCATTTCTTCCCTTTGGGCAACTTCCTTCTAATTGGTTCAGCGTCGCTCGTCTTGTCTGTCGTCGGTGGGTCCATCTGTCTGTCAGTGCAGATGAAAGGATACGAGCTATACATAGGCTCCGGGGCACGGGATGTCTTTTTGAGGAGCTTTGGACCGTAAACATTATGGCATGTTCTCCACCATGAAGATTACTGTCAAATGATGCACTGAGAAAAACAAATATTTTACTTACTTGCAGACGTGTTTGTAATAGGTCAAATCTGCCCCAAAGATGAATAAGACATCTAGTGGAACATGATTCACTTTTCCACATTTATCATGATTCTTGAGGGCCTGCTGCTGTGACATTTTTTGAAATCCTGCTTTGTTTGTTAAGGCAGATCCTTCTTTGTGCTGTTTATAGAGCTTTGTCCTACTCTTACAGTACCTAACCCCACCCCCCCCTTTATTCCTCCCTGGGCTCTCTCTGTCTCTGTGCTGTGTGTTAATGTAGTGAAGTGGCCCATCGGTCAATGAGCTTGTATTAACACCTGACTCCCAGCCCTAGCTGCTGTTTCTTCCTCTATGTGGGGTCCCCTGGGCCCTCCCCCAGGCAGAGGCAACATATCCCACGATCAATAACAACATCCTAGAAGGCCACTGGAGGAGGGGCGGCAGACAATATTTTACATATACTCGTATATTTATGCTATACACCTTCCTTTTAATCATTCCTCCTTTCCTCAGCTGTCACTGCTGTCAGCCAACAGGGAGAATAGGCCACCAGACAATAACTCAGGCTTTTTACTGGCTCTTCTTCTCATTCACTTCACTGTCTTTTACAGATCTTTTTTCTGAATTTGATGTTCTCCGATATTCTATCAAAGCTTTGCAGTGTGCATTCAATTCTCCTGTGCATTAGCTTCCTCTACATTCTCACCACTCTGTTTCGATCTTCCCTCACTCAGTCTTGCACCCTTGCTTACACTTTTGGTCTAATGTTGGAAAGTGCTGGAGTGCATTTAGGAATTATCTGTGGTCTACCCGCCCTGGATCAGCTTCAAACACAGTATTATCAGCCATTGTGTTTATATTAACTCTAACTTTACTCTCTTGTCTCTCTCTTCCCTCCTTCCTATGCTCTCTAGGCTTTGGCCATGACCGAGGTGAACGGGCCAGACCGAGAAGGCGCTGAGCCACAGATTGCCATGTTTTGCGGCCGTCAGCTCCTGCACATGAACCTACAGACTGGCCAATGGGAGCCGGACCCTCAGGGCCGGCAGGGGCTGCTTCAAAGAGCCCGGAGAGATCCTGTCCTACTGTCAGGAGGTAAGGTCCTAAACCTTGCAAATAAATCATTTTAACCTGTACAGCATCTAAAAACAGACTTTTTAAAAAAACTAATCACTCTTAAAGAAACAGTTCACCCAGAAAATCAAATCCAAATGACTTTTCTCAAACAATATAGATTGTTCAGGTGCAATTTGCCGAGTTTTGGAGATCCGTGGAGATGTATTCCTCCTCAGTAAAATGCAAATAAATGGCACTTACTCTGTGGCGCAAAAAGTGACATTGAATATATTTGAGAAACTTAACAGCAATGTCTATTTCCAGGAACCATGACTATAATGTAGTAACTTTTTTCTTTCTATCTTATAACGCTATATAAATAAATGTGCATTTATTCGTTGAAGAGAGGATCTAGCTTGTGATTGATTTCTAAAAAGAGACCTCTCTGTTGTAATTTTTAAGCACCACAAGCCATTTGGTTCCAATATATTGAATACAAACCAGACTTGTCTATGGCCGATATCTCCAACATGTGTCAACTCGCACTAAAAAAAATATATAGAGATGTATAAATAGCACAACAGACAAGAGAATAAATATGTGTTTTAGATATTTAGAGTGAACTGTCCATTTGATGCTAAAGTGTTGAAAGAATGAAGCATTAAATCCCAATTGCATATTATTAATATATAATTTGGTTTTTCTAACACCTGTCCTATTACTCTATATATTTAACCATATATAGTGAAGTGATGGTGGCTTGTTGGAATATTTCAATATTTCATTTTTAACGCCATCCACTTTCCCTCCTCTTGTTATCCAATATGTGTACTCTTAAACATGTGCTGTAAGGTAGTCAATGTTACACCTACTCTCCACACACTCCTCCCTCAAAAATATGTATTTGAAGTAGAACGGTAAAGGCAACCAAGCGCCATCTGGAGGTCAAAATAGACACTGCTGCTACGGGTCTGAATGGAGTGTAATGCGATTAGCAGACACATTATGCAGCTGTGATAGCTTTTACACAAAGCATCCATGTTTTCCTTGACATTTGTGATGAAAGCATTTAAGTGTGCATTCAGACTCTGTGCCAGATCATTTCTCTCACTATTAAAGCTCATAATGAGTTTTAAATTATTGGCCTTGATTTTAAGTGAAAGTAGTCACATGGGAAATTGGAAATAAAAGAAGAAGAATGTTTATTGAAATAATAATTTCAGTTTGCTGTGTCTAAGATGGCTGGAAATAAAGGATTTAGCATAAAAATCCCTTATTTCCAATAAGTATCTAGAGACAATGTTGCATGACTCTCTCCCTTGTTAGTGTTCTCCCCACTGACTGTGCTCTCCCCCCTCTTCTCCCCGGTTCCTGCTACTTTCATTATACCCACCCTCCCAACCAAACCCCCAACCCCTCTTCTAACTGATTCTCCTGTCCCTCCTGTCTTCAAACCCTCTGTTCTGTCCATCCATCGATCTGTTTCTATCTCTGGTGGTCTCTGCATGTACCCGTACGTCCAGATGTACCCAGCACTTCCGATCTCCCATATAGAGAAATCAAAAAGACCTGTCACCATCCCCGCCTGGTGTAAGAAAGGTTGGGGCCACTGCCAGACACACGCCTTCATAGTGCTGCCCTACCGCTGTCTAGGTAAGATCAACACACCACACTGTCGTTATATAATGTCACTGCTAGGAATTCATACTATACTATACTTCCCTTTTATACTTTTGATGGATTGACTGTGTACTAGTATGGATAATGGAAGCAAAAATGTGGACAGGGGTACGACATACTCTGACTGCTCTACAACAAAGGCCAAAACAATTCCAAATATGGTTTTATATTGTTTTACAAAAATGAATATTCCTTTGCATCTCAATCAATGCAACAGCGATATATTTTTTCCTCTGTAGTATTAGAACAATAGAAAGGCAGCTAAACAAGTCCACAGTATTGCAGAGGGG